>NC_056735.1:472785586-472855586 GCF_019279795.1 Protopterus annectens
CCTAAATCTAGAGGTGTGTACAATGGGAAAGCACAATGATTTCTATTTTGATATTAATGGAGTTTTAAAAACATATTTCTTAACTACTTTAAGAATTGATTTCATATATGCAGACTCTAACAATTGAAATGATTTTAATTCAAAGGTAAATTTGTTTAACCAGATGAAAGGATTAATACATTTCTAATTTATCATATTTAATAAACTTAAAAGAATTTAGTATAATCTGCTCCTGGATGGTTTTTCATTGACTAGTGTAAGTTGAGTCTATCCAGAGTATAATAGAGTAAAAACTTACAACAATAGAATAAGATTCTACATCTTGGAAGGTCCATACTCTCATAATCTTATATTATTTCTATAATAAATTTTTTGGCTTTTAAGGATACCATAGAATGAAGTTAATGTTTTTTTCCATTTTCTGTAAAAGTTTTTTTTTCGGTAATAAGGCTATTGAATGCTATATATATATATATATATATATATATATATATATATATATATATATTATTGGGTAAAATAATCATTTTAATAAGTACTAAACTATCCTGAAAAGTAAAAATATAATCATTCCATAGTAACACTTCTTCAATTACTTTTTCAAAATTATTAATAATCTTATCACAGCTTGATATATTTTTACTCCTAAACATTTTAATTATTGTGCCTTCCCAATTATATTTATATTTATCTATCTAGTAACTGATTTAACACTAAAGCTTCGGTTTTCTTATTATAAAATTTCAGCAGCGGTACTTTTTGAAACCTTTTACTTACCTCATTTATTTCTTTGATTGAATAATTTAAATATTCTATAGTTAGTAAAATAGCACCTGCAAAAAGCTATATTTTAGATTGACAATCTCTGTTAATTGAGAATCCATCATTTTTTTCATTGCTTCTTATACTATAAGCTAACGGTTTGATAACTAATGCAAATAGAGGAGGGGACAAAGGACACCCTTGCTTTGTGCCTTTATTTAATGTAAATTCTTGAGATATGTGAGATATAATTTTATCACCGGCTTTGGAGCCTCTGTACATGTCTAAAGTTTTAAACAAGTAGTTCCAATCTACAGAATCAAAAGCTCTCTTGATATGTAAGCTAATTAGGGCCAATTGCTTGCTCATTCCTTTAGCTAGATCTATAATAGTTACCACCCTTTTTATATTATTGTATGCTAATCTACTGACTATAAATTCTAGTTGATATTTATTAATTAATTTATCTATTATATCTCATAATCTTGTAGCAAAAATGGAAGTAAATATTTTATGGACTACATTTACTAATGAAATAGGTCTATATGAGGAAATTAACTTATTATCCTTAACTTAAGTATATGTGAGATTGCAGAAAATTTCCATGAGGGAAGAATTATTTTGTCATTCTGAATTATCCTGAAAATGTCACTCAGTAATTCTAAAATATTTAATGGAAGCACACTACATAATTCCATACGTAAACCATCTAAACCTACAGCTTTGGTGTTTTACTTTTTTAAAAGCTTCTTTAACTTCTGTCATGATAATAGGCTTATTCTACAGCGATACTTGTAGGCAATTAAATTTATTAGCAACCTTTTTCTTTAACTAATTGTCAATTTTGTAATCATCAAGATTTTTTTTATCTTTATTAAAATCCTCATGGAATTTTCTAAAAATATTAAGCAGTTCCTCTATGTCTGAAGTAAGCTTAATAGAGTGACAATTTCAGATATTATTAATTTGTGCTCATTTGCTTAACATCTTACTTCTATTAATTAATCTATGTAGATTTTTTAAATCATTGCATGACTGTGCAATTTTATTTTTTCTATATCTGTCTCCACTTTATGAGTTAAAACTTTTTGATGTTTTGTCATTGATTTTTTATGACTTCAGTATTATCAAATTTTTTGTTTACTGTCCAGAACTCGCTTTGTGTATTTCATCTTGTATTTTTATCAACGCTTTATCTCACTATTTCATTTTATTACTAGCCCATCTTCTTATTCTATCTTTAATATGTATTTTAAGGAGATCTATAGTATGACTTTATTAACTGACCATTAGCATTCAAATATAAAAATAGTGATTTGTTCATTAAGTTAACTCTTAAATTCTTTTAATTTCATCATATATACTAGGATTCTATAAATAATCTGAAATTCCATTATAGTCATTACTATATTAGTGCATTATGATCAGATAAAGGACAATGAATAAATTAAAAATACTTTGCCTTATTAAGTAAATCTATAGAGGCATACATCCTATCAATTCTAGTTTGTGTCCTATATGCATAAGATTAATGAGTGAAGAACAATAACTTACCTTCTGCTTTTACTAGTAAATCAACTAAATTATTATTAATAATCCATCTATTTAGTGCTTTAGCTGATGACAGTATTATAGCTTTCTTCTGTTCACTTATATCTTGTGTACTAGATATGCAGTTAAAATCCCCTGCTAAAATTAAACTACCCTTCCAATAATTTTGTAGTAAGTTTAAGAGATCTTTAGGCATTCCTGAACCTATTCCAGGCTTCCAGTTAAATTTAGCTAGTGCATAGAGTTTGCCATTATATTTAACTACTACAAATGTATAATTCATTTGGGATCATTAATGGATTCCACAATCTTAGGAATTACAGTAGATTTTCTTCAAAGTTCTTCTCCTCTTTTTGTTAAAGGAAGCAGATGGTATAATTTCATAATGTAAGTTTTTAAATTTTGTATATATTTATCTATCAAGTGAGTGCCTTGCAAGAAAATAATGGCTCCTCTATTTAATTTTTTATATCTCATTAATGGTTTCCTTTTGTTGCAATTATTTAATCCATTTACATTAATAGATACTATATCAAAGCTATCCATATTATATATTAAAAAGATTTCTTGTAAAAGATAATATGACACATTTATTCACCATATTAAATTAATTATATATAAGACCCTGATGCATTCCTCCATCACTGTCTTTACATTCCACATTGTTTTGAATTCTTCCTTTCTACAAACTAAACTGCTAAAACTCAAAATCAAAGACAAGTCTACAACTATAACTGCATATATTGCTAATAAAACACAACCTACCATGGATACCAAAGTTTATAGTTTGCCTATCGGATAGAAAAAGTAATATACTATTAGTCTACCTACTGACACCTAAAATTTAATCAAAAGACTACCCAAAAGCTATAGTGACTTACAAATAATTAATACAGTATTATATATAGGTCAAAACTAATAAGAAACTATTCATTTAATTATATATTTTGCCATTTAAAACTATTCCCCCATTACTACATAAAAGCTGAATAGTTCCTTTCTATTAATTACAAATATCAAATAATCCAACAAATAGTATATTATATAAATAATATATATATATATATATATATATATATATATATATATATATATATATACCTAGTTACATAACAGTAGCATAACTTACCCATTAAATGTTCCTAAATTATTTGGTCATTCAACATTATCTCTAAATAAATATGTATAACAGACTGGGACCTGAAGAGATAAAGACATCTGCAAACTTACATGTGACAGGTAATCTCATCAAACTAAACTATAATACAAACTGGAAATCAATACAAATACATATTTATCATACTAAAAGCCACACACATATTTTATAGCTCTAACAATTAATGTACAAAGTACAAGTGTCTATCTCTCAAAATTGTGCAACACTCTGCAAAATACAAATATCAAAATATTTAAAAAATGCTTTAGTTTATTAAACTACTTCTAACAATATGTACATTACTGAAGTTAAAGAGGATGCCTTCCTATTTCTATGGAATCAAAATGTATTTGCAGTCTATATTGTATTCAAAAGCCACAATGTGTTCAAATCAAATCCCATTCTCCATTCCTGGATTCAAACACATTGAAAAACATCAACTTTACTTTCTATCGAAATGGATGTACTGATTCCGCAACAAAACACTCAAATTAAAGCTCTTAACCATGCAATGAGTCACCTCAAATAGTCTTAGTGAATCCAGTAGCATGCAATATGTAAAAAGCTTCAAAGTTCATAAGACTAAACTGCAAATTTCAGCTGTAAGATTATTTTCAAACATTTTTATATGTAAATTATATGAGATCTTGTACAGTCACAGCTCTGCTATATGCAGATACATGTAATACACATCTTTCTTAAATGCAGTTTATTATTTAAATATACGTTTATATCTTATTTTCCTACTAGTATTCTACCTTATTCTATATGTCTTGCATTTCTAAAATCTCACATCAAAGAGCTATTTAATAAGCAGCTCTCTAAGATTTTAGTATATGCATATATTTCTTAACTTACTGATACTGCTCTTTTATTAATCTTGCATATTAAATATTCCATTACTTGTGCATTTGAATATTATTCATAAGATGCTTGCTCTTCTTATTAATTCTAGTATTACAAACAATCTTGATGATATATAAAATAATTTCCACTTGTTCAATTTGAATGTGTGTTTTAGCCATTGTAAACTGGTGCTGTGATTTAAGCTTTGCATATTAACATCAGAATTTTTTTTAAAACAGCTTTCTATTAATTTTAACACAAAGACTGTATACAATTATTTAAAGATAAATAGAACAAAAACATGACTATTTACATATGTCCACAACAAAATCAAACATAGAAAACTAAATCATTGACATTTGTTAAGTAAATCACTTAATTTTGGTCAAGGTTTAAACTGGTGAGTAATATTTGAAGTTCTCATTTTTGTAGCTGACAATTCTTTTTTACAAACTTTTTTTTGCTAAATTAATGAATTCAGTGAAAGAAAGAGTAGTTTTATATTTCCAATTCTTTGTGACTATTTTTCTTGCTATAGCTAAAATGGAGCAAAGGAAAACACCCGCACCCTAGAAATGGAATCCAGATGTGGAGCATTAAATAATAGTTAGAAATGACACAATTATCTGTCCACAAAACTTCAGCAAAATTTCTGATTTCACCCCAAAAAGAAGTTACTATTTTACAATCCAATATCATATGAAATCAATTTGCATTTGAGACTTAATTACACCTCCAACAATTAATTTTACCATAGTTATATAAGAAAGCCACTTTATACGGTTAAAAAAAAGCTCTGTGAAGAAATCTCCATGTATATATTTTTCAATAAAGAGAAGTATTTTCCCACAGATTTAAGAATTAAGCATTTATCTTCCTCAGAAAAGGCCTTCTCATTAATCTTAGTTGAGTAATTCCAAAATAATGTAGTTGTAGAACCAAACTCTTCTCTTATCATTTTGTAATTTTTTGATATATATGATTTATTCTTATTTGGGTTATTGCTGATTCTGAAAAAAAAAAGACTCAAGTATCTTTGAAATATGTTTTGTTTGAAAATCCATGGAGATTTTGATTTTATCACTATCATATTTTTACAAGATTGTATATTCAACCAATTATTATTTTCTAAACAGTGTTTTGCAAGAGGATCATCTGTATTATGTGATTTATCTATGATTACATTTGCATCTCTAAGGTCTAGCATTTTGTTTATATTTCCTGTTCCAAGCAAAGTAAAGCAAACTTTAAATAGACCTAATATACGTGGCAGTTTTACACCACAATACATATTATATATTTTATATACAAATATATATACATATTTTTTAGTCTGAAAGTGGTTAGCATTATTTATGAGTATAACATGCACTTTATTAGTATTGTCAATTGTATGATGTTTTATGTATGGAGCATTAAGATGACATATTTGATTTATTAGGAATACTATTGGTGGTTGAGTAATTGTTTTTTGTATAAATGTTTTTTGTTAAATGGTTCCCATTAACTCGGATGAAGGCATTTGTGGATGATGAAAGTGCTTAGTTTGTGGAGCTATTTATTAAATCTACTGGAGTGTGGTTCGGTCCATTTTTTTCAACATTGTGTGTGTTTTTATTAGTTTTTTACCCATTCGGTATTTTGTTTTGGTGTATTTTATTGCGTTGGTTGAATTATGGCTCAACTACTTTTCTGGTGTTTTATTTTTGGTTCAACATACAATGGAGGCAGCCGTTGTTGAACTAACTGCTTCCATGAAAAGGTTAACAGCCTTGCTTAACCAGAAAGAGGCTGTATGTACACCGCAGGTGACATTAACAGACTCGCAGATTGAACTTTTCACTCTGCACTCCCCACCAGCCCTTGAAGCTGTTAACAACACCAACAGAGATGGTAATGTAGCTGGTGTGGCAGCACGTTCTATGGGCAAGGATATTCAGCAATGGCTCCAGTTACCGGAGCTAGACTTCTCGGTCTTGAATGAGGAAAGAAGGGATACACCATCTTTAAAATAGAAACTTGAGTGTTTTGAGGGCATTTGCCAAAAATTCAGAGGTTTGCATTGGATAATGTGTTTCTTACAAAATCCATGGCACTAAAGCAGGTACCGAAAGGGCTCAGGGTTTGGAACTTGCCAAATGGCATTCATAAAGGGTCCTTGGCGTACAAAGAACTTGTGGACTTATTTGACAGGACTGGACTTGAAATGCTGGACATTATTATCAAGAACAATCAAAGTAAGTTAGTTACACTTGAAAAAGAGATTGTTTCCCTAAATGAAAGTATTATTAATGATTTATTTTTTCAACATGCTAAAAATTACCAAACTGTGTTGACTAATATTGAAATGTTTGTTGATAAACGTGTGAAGGTTAAAATTAAAACGCTTTCAAGGGACATGCAAGAATATAAGAACAACACAGCATATGCTTTTGATAATGCTAATACTGAAGGGAACAATATGTACACCAAGGGGGGTGAACGGACTTATGACAAAAGTGGCATCTTTGGTAATATCAACCCTGATTATGTAACAAATGATTTGGACAATGAGCATCAACATTTCTTAGACCGATCTCCACAGTTGAGGAGATCGGAGCATCTACTAAACAAGAGGGAAGGGGCCCAAACAAATCAGCATTATGGTGCAGAACAACAGCAACAACAATGGAGGAACAACCACCGGAAGAAAGGCCAGTGGTCCAACAACAACAGGAAGAAATATTGACTGTACCAAATGATGACTGTTTTTATTTGGACCCCTATATTGACTGTGAACTTGTTCATTCACTTTTACATTTTGAAACACGGATTGAGATGCCTATTTGTAAAATTACCAAAAAAGCTGGGTTCACTATCTATAGTTTTAGTGCCCTGGATATTAAAGAAGCACATCACAAATTATTGTGTAAAGGTTTTACTTTAGTTCCTGACTTTAAATTGAATTTAGTTGATGTGTAGACAAGTGTGAGACTGTTTACTAGGCAATTAAGTCTGTCACTCTTTTTTAGGGACCAAAATAGTCAGAGCAATATGACATCTTCTGAGCTTACTAGGAAGAGTATGTTTGTTCCACTGGTGCACAGGAATGTGTTGATGTTTGAGAAACTGTGCATTAATGGAATTAGAAGTTTAACTAATGTGAAACACAATATTTGCTATATTGACAACCTTACTGTTGATGAAAGGAAGGCTCCATTTGATTTGGCTAACAATACCAAAGTCAGAATTATGAAACCTAATAAGGGGGGGGTGGGGTTGTCATTATGTCATATTTTGACTACACATCAAAAATGCAAAATATTCTGGAAGACTCCACTACCTATCAGATGGTTTCTGAAAATGAATTAAATATAGCCTATCACAAAATAGATTTGTTTCTGTTGGATGCTCTGTTCCAAGGGGATATACATGAGAGTGAGTTCCATGTTCTCAATGTTGAACATCCAGTCACACCTGCTGTATTTGACATCCCCAAAATCCACAAAAATTTGAACAATCCACCATTTAGGCTGATTGTGTCATCTAGAGGCTCAAAGACAGAGCCCATGGCAGCTTATGTGGATAAGGGTATACAGCAGGTTGTTGCTGGAGTTCCTCATATATTAAAAGACTCATGGCATTGCCTTGAAATGTTAAGTACCCTCATTAGGGATGACAAGAATTGGTCATGCCTTACCATAGATGTGATTAACCTTTTTCGGTCATTCTACATGAAGAGGGTATTGATTAGTTCAGAGAAAGTTTGGTGAAGAGTAGACAGTTGAGTGGTAGAAAATTGAATATAAAGGTATCATTTATGGAACTGGTGCTGAAAAATAATTTTTTTGAGTTTTGAAGGGGAAATTTACCACCAGATTTTGGGGGTAGCGATGGGTTCCAAATATGCCCCCAGATATCCCAACTTAGTTTTGCTCCATTAGGAGGATATGTATGTTTTTCCCTCACCTTTTTGGGATAAAAATAGCTCTATATAATTGATTTTTAGATGATGTTTTGGTTTTATGGAGAGGTAATGAAGAAGAAGCTAAACAATTTGTTGAATATCTCAACACCACCACACCATGTTTTTCATTCACCAGTATGTGGAGCAGTGAAGCAATTGATTTTTTGGACATTAAATTAACTAAAATACCTCAAGGTTTGCAGAGTAATGTTTTTAGGAAGGAGACATACAGAAATTCATTGTTTCATTACAAAAGTTGTCACCCCCCCATCAACGTAGGGGAATTGTTAAGGGGCAAATGGTTAGGTTGCCATGGTTAATCAGTGACAACTATAGATATCAACAAGAGTTATACACCTTGATAAGATTGTTCTGAGACAGGGGATACCCCTTGAAAATGTTAACATCCATACAGAATGAGGTCATTAGGAAAAGGAATACCTCTTTTAATCCCATTTTATGGGAGGTAAATCGTAGTTTGGAAGTAAGAACTAATACTTTTGATTCCAGAGTATTGGTCTTGAAGTACAACTACCAAACATCATGGTTATTAGAGGTTATCTGAATGGCCTGGGATGTCACCTTTGATATGGAAAGAACTAGGATGGCACCCACGGGTGGTATCCTCAAGAGGAAGAACTATAAAGGATTATTTGGAGTCACATAGGTCTACAAATACATGTTCCAGGATGTACAAATGTTGGTCATGTAAATTTTGTAGATTTATAAATGATGGTCCCTATGTTACTGTTCCTGGGTACAGCAGGACAATATCCTGTCCAGGTAGGTGCAGTTGCAATACAAAAATGGTAGTGTATTTAGCAACTTGCACCACCTGCACAGGATTCTATAATACAAAGATTAAAGAACAGGATATCTGAACATCTTAGGGCCATCAGAAACAAAGATATACATAATGTTTTATATATGCACAGTGTTAATTGCCTCAACTATAAGAAGTTTATCTTTTTTGTAATTGATCAGGTTGTTCTCAGTGAGAGAGGGGGTATGAGAATCTCAAGGTTGACTTGTTAGATTATAAATGGCAGGTTGTTTTAAACACAACTTTTTCACCTGGCTTAAATGACCATATATCCATTAGGCCAGTTTTGAAACAAAGAGCAAGCAAACCTTAAATAGACCTAATGTACATGTCAGTTTTATACCACAATACATATTATATATTTTATACAAATATATATACATATATTTTTTAGTCTGAATGTGGTTAGCATTATTTATGAGTATAACATGTACTTTATTAGTATTGTCAATTGTATGACATGATTTTTTAATGATGTTTTACATATGTAGCTTTAAGATGACATATTTGATTTATTAGGAATACTATTGGTGGTTGAGAAATAGTTTTTTGTATAAATGTTTTTTGTTACATGGTTCCCATTAACTCTGATGAAGCCATTTGTGGATGTTGAAAGTGCTTAGTTTGTCGAGCTATTCATTAAATCTACTGGAGTGTGGTTTGGTCTAATTTTTTTCAACATTGTGTGTGAAAAACTTAATCCACCTTCTTGCCAACTTTTAACATGTCAAAGGATATGTTTAGTTCATTTGGGGAACCAGAGAAAATGAAAAAAGAGTAGAATTTAATTTCTTAAAATTTTTAAGAGGGAGAATAATTACTGATTGTAGATAGAAAAGTTATTTCTTTTGGTAGGATTATCATTTTTATTAAAGTAAGTATATATTCCATTGTAAAGAAATGTTCCAATTAATAATTATTGTAGAAACAGTATCTATTAAATTACTACAAAGTACTGTTATTGAATCTTTCACAGTAGATTTAATTATAATTCCAAGATAATTCATTTGTTAAATGTCTCAAATAAAATTAGTTGTTTGTCATTTCGGCTTTTCCCGGTTAGGGGTCGCCACAGCGGAACTCCAGTCCGCTAATGATTGGCAGCCGATTTTTATGGTTCCGAGTTGCCTGCCTGATGCCTAACCTTCAGCGAAGGAACGCCCATTCACGCATGTCTTTCAGAGGCCACTCAACCATGGGGAGGACATGCAGACTCCACACAGAAGGCACTCCAGCCAAGGATCGAACAGGAGAACCTCTTGCTGTGAGGCAACAATGCTGCCACTGTACCTCAAATAAAATTCATATACTTTCTTAATTAATTATTAAATTTTTAGTAGTAAGTAAAGTTTCTATTTTATTAGGGTTAAACATTAAGCCTGACATTTTTAAAGTAATTAATAGACTTAGTTATGTTTCCTATTGAAGCTTCAACATCACCACTTGTTATAAAAATGTCTATTGAGAATCTCTGAATTTTGCTATTAGAGCTTATAAACTTTGTGAATGGTTCAATTGCTAGAGGAAAAAATGGAAGTGACAAGAGACAACCTTGTTTTGTACTTTTCAATATTTTGAAAGAGCTAGAAAGAAAACAACCAATTTTAATAAAAGAGAATGAGTTACTATATAGATTAGTTATAAGATTTATAAAATCTAAGGAAAATTCATATCATTTAAGTGTTTTGAGCAAGTAATTCCAACTAGTAGAATCAAAAGCCTCATTTATGTCTAGACTTATTAGTTCTTATTTTTTTGTTGTTGTTTTTATTAGTCAGATCTATTAAAGTATTAAGCCTAATTATGTTTTCCTGAACCTTTCTATGTGGTATAAAACCAGTGTGATCATCATTTATTAATCCTGGCATAATAAGGTTCAATTGTTTTGCAAGAATAGGCATCAATATTTTAAAATCAACATTTAATAATGAAATAGGATGGTAAGAAGTACTTAAGTTAGGAACTCTATTTGGTTTCAAGAAAGGAGATATCGGGAAATATTTCCAGGATTGGGGGATGGGTGACACATGTTTAACTTGTTCAAAAACATTTAAAAGGATATTTAAAATATTCTCTGTGAATAATTTGTATAATTTTGGGATTATACTATCAAGACCAAGGGCTTTATTTACTTTATGATTATTAATTTGATCTTTTAACTCCTTAAGAGAATGACTTATCAATTTTTGATCTTTGTTTTTTGTTTAATTTAAACCTTATATTGTCTTTCAAAAAGTCATTGGTTATGTTGCTGATTCCAAAATCTGTCTCTTTCTTATTAATTTCTTCATAATATTTCCTAAGGCATTCTAATATGTCTTTTAAATCAGTCAGTTTTTTTTATTTTTATCACCTGGTTTGGAAATTATTTAATATGATTAGTATTTATTTTTCTTAGATCTAACAGTCAACCTCTGTAAGCTTTTTTGGTTTATTGACTAAGTTTGTACTTCTAAATTTTTCAACTTCATTGATTTTATGTGGTGAAATACATCAAGATATTTCTCATTTAATATTTTCAACTCAGCATTTGCTGATTTGTCATAACATTTTAAACTGGATTTGAATTTATCTGTATTAGACTGCAAAGACATAAACTCCTTATCTCACTCTTTTTTTTTTTTGCAAATATACTTCTTCCATATAGATACGCTTTTAAAGAATCCCAGAGAATTACTTCTGAAACTTCTCCATTATTATTAATTTCAATGTATTATTCTATTTCTTTTAGCCACCATTCCTTAAAGTGTTATCATTTTGCTATATTACTACTACAATGTATTATTCTATTTCTTTTAGCCACCATTCCTTAAAATGTTATAATTTTACTATTTTACTACTCCAAAAAAGGAAGCCAATCTGGTGGTCCTCTGCCATAAACAAACTCTACAACAGAAGAAAGAAACTGTTGCAAAAAAGAGTAAAATCCCATGACTGGAGGAACTCCCTGGTCAACCTCAGTAAGAAGCTGAGATCCCTCATAAAATCCTCCAAAGCTAGTTACGAAAACAAAATTGCCACTGACTCTAAAGACAACCACAAAGCATTCTATAGCTATGTCAAGAATCTAAATGGGAACACTCAGATCTGCTCTGAGTTACAGCACAATGGCACTAAATATACAGAACCAACTGATATTGCCAACATCCTAGCAGATAGGTTCACTGCTAACTTTATCCCCCTCTCACCCCCTAGAGGGCCCATCTCTATACCAGAAGAATGCAAAGTTCCTATAATCACTGCTGCACAGGTAAAAAACACACTCTCCAAAGCCAAGAACACATCATCCATGGGACCTGACAATATCCCAGACTACATTCTACACGAACTACAGAATGAACTGGCTCCCTACCTACGTACCATGTTCAATCATAGCCTCACCTCAGGCTTTGTACCCTCTGAATGGCGCACTGCGACAGTTATCCCACCCCACAAAGGGGTAGCCATGATGGACCCTGGGAACTACCGCTCCATTAGCCTGACGAGCCTGGTCTGCAAGGCCATGGAACTTATCATCATGAAACTCATAAACAAAGACATTGGTAATCTCCAAACTCTGGACCCTGCCCAGTTTGGATTTGTAAAAGGAAGATCATGTCTCCTAAACCTGATTGACTTCTTTGAAGCAGTCACCAAAGCCATAGATGAGGGTAAAATGGTTCACACAGCCTATCTAGATCTCGCCAAGGCTTTCAACACCATCCCCCACTCTGGAATTATAGATAAGCTCACTAAACTAGGTATAACTCCCTATGTCACAAGATGGGTTGCCAACTGGCTCACTGACAGAACCCACACTGTGAAAGTAGCGGATTCCAAATTCGACATCAGACCAGTGACAAGTGGAGTACCACAGGGTTGAGTCCAGGGTTCTCTCCTGTTTGGTATCTACTTCTCTGAAGTGCAGGCCAACACAGAAGGTCTTTGGCTAACAAAGTTTGCAGATGACTGCAAACTAGGAGCCATAATCGAAACTCCTAACGATGTGGACAAACTACAAATGGGCCTCACTGAGACCGATACCTGGTGTCAAAGCCATGGCCTGAAGCTCAATGCCAAAAAGTGTATTGTCATCCCCTTTGGTAAAAACTCTCTACCCATGAACTACCACATAGCTGGTAGTCTACTTAATGCTGAAAATGTGATAAAAGACCTTGGGACACAGGTGGACAGTAGTCTCTCCTTTGATAATCACATCACCACAGTGGTCAGAAAATCCTTCTACGTGGCTCATCTCATCATAAAAGGATTCTCAGCCAGAAAAAAAGAGGTCATTGTTCCCCTCTACTCATCACTCATTAGACCCATTATAGAGTACAATGCCCCTTTTGGTTTGTACCTCACAAGACATCTACAATGACTGGAAAGACCACAGAAATACTTCACAAAGAGGATTACTGGCCTCAAACAGATGCCCTATGCAGACCGTCTCAAAAAACTACAGCTTTATTCCATCGCATATCGCCTACTCAGGGGCGATCTCTGCCTAACATACAAAGCTATGTCAAACCCAGAGCTGTTGGACATGCTCCACTTAAAGAAATCCCAATCCCTCCGAGCTACATGCTCTAGGGACCTAAATCTTGTCACCACAATAAACAGAACATGCTGGAGGGATAGATTCCTGTCTCAGAGACTTCCCATACTCTGGAACAGACTACCTATCTATGTCAAACAGAGCTCCTCATTAGCACACTTCAAGAAAAATCTTGATGATTGGATGGGAAATGGGAAATTCACCCCGGGGATCACTTCTGTGGCTCTGCGCAACAGGGGCACAGGAAAATAATTTTCTTGGGTGGCAAAAGCCAGGGTACATATTTTGGCTAGCCTTGTATGGGTCCTAGGGCTGCTAGCCTAGTACCTACCTATGAACCTATATAAGCAGAGATTCTCTGACTGTAAATCAAATTACTTAACATTAACATTAATATAAATGTAATAGCACTGTGGTCAGATAAAGGATATGATGTTATCATATATATTCAATTTTAGTAAATAAACTTCTAGAAATAAACATTTTATCAATGTTTGGGTACCAGCTCTATAAGAATAATGTGTTAACTTAAGGGAGTTTGTTGAGTTAATATCATAGGTATCTCAAATGTTGAGAATTGATAATATGATCTAAGTGTTTAGCTACCGAGGATAGCTTAGGAAACTTATCATTAGTTATGTCTTTACTAGAAAGAATACATTTTAAAGCTCCTGCAATAATCAATTCACTTTTGTATATAAGGTTATAATATCCAAATATTTCTTAGCAACTTTGGCTCCAATTCCAGGTATCCAGTAAAACTTCACAAAAGTATAGGTTTTTTTTCAATTTCTACTACTGCTAAACCCACCATGCCATTTTATTTGACTTGATATTTCATATCTTAGGCTTAGGCAATGAATGTCTCCAAAGCATAAGAGTGCATCTTCATTTTGATTTAAAATGAGAGTTTGCAAGAGTAGAATAATCTTTTAACTTCAATATATTTACAGCTTCAGATAACTAATACTTTTCTTATAAGAAAATGATGTGAGCTTTATGCAGTTTTAAATATTTAAGTTACTCCTTTTCAATGGTTTAACTATTAAGTCCATTGATGTTTAATGACAATTATATGTCAACATTCATAAGAACATGTAAATGCACTGATTTAAGATGATTTGGCTTAAAATATGATAACAAAGTACTAATAATTGTTGTGTTGAACAAATACAAAAGAAAAAACAAAACAAAACTAAAGCAAAATTTCAAACTTATATACATTCAAACCTCCAATCACGGAATGAAAAGTCACTGATTGGATGATATAATCATTCAAATCACAAACCAACCAACCCATCTCAATGTCACAAAGCTAAACAGTTGCTACAGCTTCTTAATTTGAAACAATATTATTAATTATAACAATTGGGAGCACACACAAATCATGTTAAAAGGAAAAATGATAAAGTATTAATTTAAGAAATATTAATATTTAAGATCATAGAAATATAATGCTGGAAATGTTAATAATAAAGAATGATATTATGTATTTCTAAATATGTAAGATTGTTCCGCGTCGCAAGTGCAAGTTCTCTCTCTGAGCGGTGAGAGTTACCATCCGTGTTTGCTGTCTTGGTAGAGAGTTCGTATTTCTAAATATGTGAAAACTATCCTAGAAATAATGCATTTCAAAGTTCTCTATTTGACCAGGACATTTTATATAATCAGTTCTTCTAATTAATTCTACTATAGAATATATATATACATATATATATATATATATATATATATATATATATATATATATATAGCCTAGTATTTAAGCATTTATATTGGAGGAAATAAATAAAACTGACAACATCTATAACACATTAACCTATAGACATCATAACACCAGTACATATCAAGATCACATATCATAAAACTTTTAAAACTCATTTAATAACATGGGTGAAAAGGTGAATGTAAGACAATATGGAAGTATAATTAAAAGGTGCTACAATTTACAATTACATACTGCATTATTACATATAAACCTCAAAATGCACGTACTCGAGGCACTCCTCAGCATAGAAAAAATTGATATATGTGCAGTAACAGAAACCTGGTTTAAGGCTCCAGAGAGCACCCCAGAACTACCAGGCTACAACTCATACCATACATTTTGGCCACAGAACCCGAACCGAAATACAAAAGGTGAGGACGTATCCCTATTCATCAAGGATACCCACACCTCCAGGTTAGTGGCACAGCATGATGCTTCAGAGATCATCCACATGTAACTAACAACAGGCAAAACTGCAATTCAGATTGTAGCTTGCTACAGATCACCCACCATGTCCTAGGACCCCCATTCCGCATTTCTGGGAACACTGGGAAACATAAAAGTTCTACCAAACACCCTAATATTGGGTGATTTCAATTACCCAAACATTAACTGGGAGAACTACTCAAGTACTAACTCCCTTGCCCAACATTTCCCAGAATTTATAAACTCAAACACCCTGGTTAAACTGGTCAACACTCCCACCAGAGGTGACAACATATTGAACCTGGTCGTCACCAACATGGACAACCAGTGTTCCACACCAGAGGTCAACCCCTCGCTGGTTAGATCTGACCATAAACAAATCACTTTGGATATCCACATTCCGCCTCCACCCCCAGACAAGGAAACCACCATGAAAAACTTTCCAAAAGCAAACTTCACATTACTTAAGACCAAGGTGGAAAGTTTCAAAGCCCTCATGCTAAAGGATAATGCTGTCCAAGCTGCAAAATCCTTTACTAATGCATTCTATGGGTACCTACAAGAATGCATGGATCGTGCTATCCCAAGCAAAACCAAGACTCACTCCTCCAAGAAAAGGAAACCAGTCTGGTGGACTCCTGCCATAAACAAGCTATACTAGTACAGAAAAGAGTAAAATCTGAAGAAGGGAAGACATCCCTGATCAGTATCAGCAAGAAACTACAATCCCTCATAAAATCATCCAAGGCAAGCTTCAGAAGAAATATTGCCAAGGACTCCAAAGGTAATCACAAGGCATTCTTTAGCTTTGTCAAGAATCTAAGTGGCAATGCTCAGATCTGCTTGGAGTTACTGCAGAATGGCACAAAATACACTGAACCGACTGACATCGCCAACATCCTGGCAGACAGGTTCAGAGCAAACTTCACCCCGCTCCCACCCCAAAAAGGGCCCAGAACCATACCAGAAGAATGTAGAGTGCCTGAAATCACAGACACTCAGGTTAAAACAGCCCTCTCCAAAGCCAAAAACACAGCGTCAATGGGACCGGATGGTGTCCCAGGCAGCGTCCTACATGAGCTCAAAGATGAACTAGCCCTCACCTAAACACACCATTCAAACTCAGCCTCTCCACAGGCTATGCACCCATAGAGTGGAGCACAGCAATGCTTATTCCACTCCACAAAAGTGGAGCCACAACAGACGCCAGGAACTATCACTCTATAAGCTTGACTAGCTTGGTCTGCAAGGCTATGGAGCGCATCATCATGGAACTCATTAACAGAGACATTGGGAACCTCCAAACACTGGACCCTACCCAGTTCGGCTTTGTTAAGGGAAGATCATGCCTCCTAAACCTGGTGGACTTCTTTGAGACAGTTACTAAAGCTATAGTTGAAGGAAAGGTGGTACACACAGCCTACCTAGACCTTGCAAAGGCCTTTGACACCATTCCCCATTCTGGTATTATAGACAAGCTCACCAGCCTGAACATAAACCCCTACGTCACAAGATGGGTTGCCAACTGGGTCATGGACAGAACCCACATGGTGAGAGTGGCGGGAGCTAGGTCCAACTCTAAACCGGTTACAAGTGGCGTTCCCCATGGCTCATTCCTAGGACCCCTCCTGTTCGGCATATACTTCTCAGAGGTACAGGCAAGCACAGGAGGACTATGGCTGACCAAGTTCACAGACAACTGCAAACTAGGGGCTATAATTGACTCTCCGGCTGACACAGACATCCTCCAAAAGTGTCTCACTGAGACGGATACCTGGTGTCAAAATCATGGCCTCAAGCTAAATGCCAAAAAGTGCATAGTCATCCCCTTTGGAAAAAACAAAGTACCCACAAACTACCACATAGGTGGTAGTCCCCTAAATATGGAAGACGTAATAAGGGATCTGGGGGCCCAAGTAGATAGTAATCTCACCTTTGATAATCACATTGCCAAAGTGGTTAGAAAATCCTTCTACATGGCCCACCTAATCACAAAAGGGCTCACATCCAGATCAAAAGTGGTCATTGTGCCCCTCTACTCATCACTCATCAGACCCATCATAGAGTACAAAGTCCCATTTAGGATGTACCTTACAAGACACCTGCAACAGCTGGAAGGACCACAGAAGTACCTCACCAAGAGGATCACTGGCCTCAAACAGATGCCCTATGCAGCTCGACTAAAGAATCTCCAGCTGTACTCGGTTGCATACCACCTACTCAGAGGTGATCTCTGCCTGACATTCAAGGCCATGTCCAACCCAGAATTGATGGACATGCTCCACCTAAAGAAAGCCTTATCCCCTCGAGCCACATGCTCTAGGGATCGAAACCTCACTACAACAATAAATAGGATGTGCTGGAGGGATAGATTCCTGTCCCAGAGACGTCCCATGCTTTGGAACAAGATTCCAATCTACATTAGGCAGAGCTCTTCACTAACACTTTTTAAAAGAAACCTTGATGAGAGGATGGGAGACAGAATGTTTACCCTAGGGATCACTTCAGTGGCTCTGCTGGACAGAGGCCCAGGGAACTAATCTAAGGGGACGGTGAAAGCCAGCACATTCTGGCTAGGCTTATAAATGCCTTTGTGCAGATAGTCTAGTACCTACCTATGAACCTATGAGCCTATATCTGTGTATATTATATGTGTTTATATATGCATAATGTACTTACATGGATGTGTATAAATATAACTGTGTGCATGTGTTTGTAAATTATGAGTAAAATGCTTTTTAATAAGCATCTTTATTGAATTATCACTTGTGACATATGCAAATTTACATTCATATAAAAGTAATCAAATTATATTAATGTAACTAACATTCCACAAGATTTACTAATCATCTGTGCAGGACTAGTCTAGTCCTGCATGGAAGCGGCCACGTAGGAGATGGACGGCAGCACGCCATGCATAGTAATGAAGGCGCGCTGCCTGATCGGGAGCGTTTAAGACTGCCAAGGGCGTGTCTGAGAGCAGAGCTCTCAGAATAAACACACCCCTGCAATGTTGAACAGCAGAAAGTGGAAATAAATGAGCAAGACCTCAACAGCAACAGGACATAAAAATCAAACGAAGAAACCCCTGTCTTGTTGTCTAAATCTCTGAGTACAGCTAACCATAGGTGCGTGGGTGGGCCCATTGCCTAGCTATGTTTAAAGCAGCCTAAAAGACTGAAGAGGATATCAAGGATGATATATGCAAATGAAGCATCTCAGCAATAGTGTAGTGGGCAGAGAATTTGCCTAATGAGCAGACATTCCCAGTTCGAGTACCAGTGCAGCACAGTCTATTTTACATGGCAAAGCATGGTATAGGCAATATTTATATTGCAAAACCACTAAATAACATACATTTTTATGAACTGGAGTACTGCAGGAAAGGCACATGTGAAGAGTCATTATCATAATGAAAAAGGCAGCAGTAAGCAGGTGTAAGCACAGATAAGCAGTAGTAAGCATATGTAAGCACTAGTAAGTGTGCACAAGTGAGTTTGCGTGGGGGTAAGCACTGCTGACACAGATTAAGCAAAGGAGAAGCTAACTGGGTGTAAGAAACTGTGACCAGAAGTTAGCAGTGCTTACCTCTACGCAAACCCACTTACAACCACTTTAAAGTGCCTTAATCACTTTTATCCAATGGCCAGTGTTCTGGCCAACAACAAAATAAACAGTCCCTGCAAGGCTCGAACCCAGGACTATGCACACCATACACAAAATGATTTTCCACTAAGCCATGCCAGACATGCATGACTCGTATATTGTCAGAAACGTAACCTAAGCCCAGACATGCAACAGTACAGAGAATGTAAAGCGACATCTAGATGTATGTGTGTGTGTAAATATATTCCTATCTAATCGGATAAAACATATCTATATATGTAGTTATATATATATATGTATATCTATATATATATATATATATATATATATATATATATATATACATATATATATGTATAGATTCACTTCATAATCTCAAAATACTGAAATATCGAATTTCAGTATCGCAATACCATAAAACCGAATCCACAAAACACTGAAACAACAAAACCGCGAAATTCAAAACACTGAACAAACCGCACACACTACACCATACATACACCACAACACCCACATCACAATATAAACAAACAAAACTACACACATACACAACTCATACACACATAGGTAAGGTCATAACTGCAAATTCGAGATATTCAAATTCGTGATTATGAGCTTTCGCTATTGTTAACATTCGGCTTTATAGTCTCGAAATACTGAAATTCGACATTTCAGTATTTTGAGATTATAAAGCGCTTATATATATATATATATATATATATATATATATATATATATATATATATATATATATTTATATACACCAGAGGTAGGTAGATGCATATATATAAAAATATATGAACATATATACATGCAAATGGCGACATCTACACATATATACATGTCAACACTTATACGTCCACATATACACAGCAAGTTACATATTTGTATGCAGATATATACCTCCGCAGGCATATACGGACATAGGTATAAATATCCAAGCAAATATATATACCCATATAGGTATATATGGCCAGACATCTGTAGATAGCAATGGTAGATTAACAGAAACATATATGTCCACATGCACCGTTAATGAGCCTGAGAGGCCCCAAACAATATATGTCTTGTAGGAATTGGCATATCCCCCTCAGCCAAACATGTCAGCCCTGCAATACCCTACGAAGTTCATGTTATTGTAAGTGTGTCATGTACATAGGGATTTAAATTAGTCTCCTGTTATGTTTCACATGTTGATATCACATTCCCCTCTCCCCCACCCACTAGGCGGG
Source organism: Protopterus annectens (assembly GCF_019279795.1). Taxonomy (NCBI): domain Eukaryota; kingdom Metazoa; phylum Chordata; order Ceratodontiformes; family Protopteridae; genus Protopterus; species Protopterus annectens. Next base: position 472,806,240 of record NC_056735.1, read on the forward strand.
CCGACCAGTACACGCCCATCCAACCCAGGCCATCCTCAACCCATACATTCATTACCCACAGATCTGCCCCCCTCCCGCTGCACACACGTAGCCACCATCCCCTCCCTGTTTACCGGTCCATAGCTACCACACCACCACACATTGGCCATCCTCCACAGCCCCCTCCAGGACCCATCCTGTATGTTGTCCCAACCAAGTATCTTAGGTCTGCCACATGCTGTAGTCCATGCATATAGCCATGGGTACCTTTGCAGCATTGTTTTATGATGGAAGTTGAATACCCAATTTTTGGACTGTTCCACATGGGAAAAATGTTTCCCTGGTACCAACAATAGAATGCATGTATGACTTTGTTTACACTAACGGTATTATTTCTAGGTATCGCAAAGCATACATGGCACACAAAGTTGGCCGGTATGCACATGAAACATAGTATCCAGCAATAACAGTCTACATTACGGGACATGCAGCTTAATATGTAGATGTATGTGTGTGTGTGTGTGTGTGTGTGTGTGTGTGTGTGTGTGTGTGTGTGTATACCCATAACTAAATAGATATATATCTCTCCCTCTCTGTAGTACATATGTATACATATATACACATACATATAATAGATATATATCTCTCCCTCTCTGTAGTACATATGTATACATATATACACATACATATATATATATATATATATATATATATATATATATATATATATATATATATATATATATATATATACTCACATATAGATAAGTACATAACCAGACAACCATACATCCACATGTCGTTAGATATATTTACAGCAATATGTATATGTATATATATATATATATACATATATATATATATATATATATATATATATATATATATATATATATATATATATATATATATATATATATATATATATATATATATATATATATATATATATATCTATATATATATATATATATATATATATATATATATATATATATATATATATATATATATATATATATATATATATATATATATGGGTTCTATACACTAGATCAAATTTTCACTAATTCGAAATAGTGCATGGAATGCTCAGTGCAGCGAAAGTGCACTCAATCGAAAGTGCATTTATGTGAAGTTCAGTACAATGAACGGGTGTTGTACTGAACTTCCGTGCAGTACTCACGGACCTTAGGGTTAGGACACGGGTCATAGTAAGGATGGCCCATAGGGCTATCCCCTACCATGACCCATACCTAACCCTAAGGTCTGTGATGCAACGCAGTGAAGGACATAGCAATGTCCTCCACTATAGTGCGATAGTCACGAACCTTAGGGTTAGGGCATGGGTGAGGGTAAGGGGATAGCTTTATTAACTATCCCCTTACCCTAACCCATGCCCTAACCCTAAGGTCCATGATCACACCATAGTGGAGGACATAGCTTGTTTTTATGTCCTCCACTATGATCCGGTGTGTTCGGTGAAGGGCACTTACGCAAAAGTTCACTTTCGTTAAAGTGAACTTTCGCAGAAGTGAGACTTCCTATTACAAGTTCGAAGTAGTGAACTTTCATTCTTGTAATAGGAATCCATATATATATATATATATATATATATATATATATATATATATATATATATATATATATATATATATATATATATATATATATATATATATATATACCTATATATAGATATACACACAGATATATATCTATGATATGATACAGCACATAAGAATGACATATGATTACAGGCCGTGCCAATGGGGGTGAGGGACCCAATCAACATACGTGTAACACGTACCATTATCCCCCCCAGCCAGACAGGGGAACCATACAAACAAACACACAAACAATGTAAACAATCCACTGCTCCCCAAACCACAGGCAGAATACAACCAGAGGGAGGAACACTGTGGACCCACTATGTCTAAACTAGAAACAGAGACAGGAGCATCCATTGCGGGACACCCCAAAAATTGTCTTGTGACTGGAGGCCCATCCGTGCAATGACTTTTCAAGGCAGGGCATGTATGTACTCAGACTACAAGGGTGGGAAAGCCTAATGACCCATGAGTCGAGACAACGTACGAGATGGGTCCCAAGAAGTGGGGAGTGGGGAGTGGGCAGAGCGTAGTGGTGTGTTTAGACCCGACCTGCACCCAGAGTAAGGATGAGTGCTGTAGAGGAGATGTGGGGGGGGGGGGCTATGGGTATGAAATTATGGGCTGAGGCATGCAGGTGTTGGCTGGAGTGGTTCTATATGGACCGCCCCAGGGATGTAAGCAATCGTGTGCACTGGGCAGAGCTGCCATCTAATGAACAGCCACTCCCAGTATGAGTCCCACTACAGCACAGTCTATTTTACATGGCAAAGTACGGTATAACCAGATGTGTTGTTGCAAATCCCACTAAATCACACCAAAGAACATGTGGTCGCAACACCCCACTGTAGGCATGTAAGCCAATCTAATTGGCATCACAAGGTATTATTGTTGTCCTCACCCCCACCCAGTGGTGTGAGTGTCCAATCCTACCTCCAAATGCAGTGTATATACACAGCTGTTGCTGTAGAAGAAATGGCCAGCTGTTGACCTTCCCATCAGCCTTCCTGCACATCCCTGGATATTTCCTCTACTATCTTTCCCTCTGTGTGCCCCAGTAACACCAGTTACATATCAACCCATTTTTCATCACTATTAAAGACAACCTCTTCCCCAACTATATTGGCAGAATCTGGAACCCCCTACCCATGTGTATTAACTCAGCTGTGCCACATGACACATGTAAATAACACATGAAGGAACACCTCAAACACACTTGGATCAGCACATGCTCACCACCCGGTGAACCCCCCACCCCAACTTACACTCTATACTCCTACATCAACTAATGAAACTGACACCTCCTGTCCTGCCTCACATACAAATTCCAACATCCTTCAAATCTTCCCTTTTGGTCCCCTACCAATCATTCCAATGGCCTACTATACAGCTACAATGCCCCCCCACCTACCTACCTACTCCTTCACTGTTCTCTTCAACTCTACCACACAGGTATGGCATAACAAAACCTAACCCGTATACCTGAGTGTAACCTATTCAGAACTGTTAAACTGGAATCTAACTTCACCTTAAACTGACCTTTGTCAACAGTCATACCTGACATATAAACCTGACCTAAGCTTGTATAATGCCGACATGTTAACGTAAACTAAGCATGAAGAATGTGGTACGTAGCTATGTTAAGTCTGTTATTCTCTATGAATGTGTACACCTCAGTATTACTTGTAATGTGTTGCTGGGGTTTACTGTGGAGCTCCACTCCCCAGGCCACCGCTGACAATGGAGAAGCATCCAGTTGGATTGTCCCAGATAACAAATGTGAGCTAAATACATGAAGTAGTGCGGGGGTATGTGGGAGCAAGCAGGTTTAAGCCTGTTTGGGTGGCGGTAAGCAATGCCCACACCGGTTAAGCAAAGTAGTGGCCAACTCAGTGTAAGACACTGTAACCAGAGGTCAGCAATGCTGAGCCTCATGCAAACCACATACCCGCCTACATTTGCTCTACAGTGCCTTAGGCACTCTGTAGCCAACAGCTCTCATTATGCCCATTAACAAAATAATCTGCACTCCCAGGTTCCAATCCTCGGACCCTGAACACTATAATCTAAGTGAGTTACCACTAAGCCATGGCTGATACACATTCAGCTGTTGTTATCACAAACATATAATCCAGGACAGTCATTCAACAGTATAGGAAATGTATGTAAGTATGTAGATTAATGCCGGCAAACATATGTACATTGCTCAATCACAGTATTTTGAGCAGTCTATGTGTATCAAAGAACAGTGCCTGTCCAATCATACTGTGATAACAGTAGTCTTGCATAATACTGAAGAGAATAATGAAAAATGGTGCACGCCATGGGAGCGTGTGGACGTGCTTCGTGCACAGAATGTGACACCTGGAGCATTGGTTCCACAGAACCGGGAGATGAGGCTGGCCCAGTGTGTGAGCAAACCACTGCTTCTCAAACCCCTGGCAGGATGCTACCAGTAGGAGAAAAAGTGTAGACCAGCTAAGTCTACTCGTGACACAACAGGTTTGTCCCTAGCGGGATGAAAAAAACTTATGAGTCACATAGATGTTTACACCAGTATTGGAGGAGAATCAAGGGAAGGCTCATACATATGTGGACTAAATGGATGAAGAGCCTGTAGAAGCTTGGGTCGAGAGTATAATGGAGGAGTACCAACACGTGCAGAGAGGGAAATGTATGGAGGTGTGGTATGGCTGGGTTAGCAACTGGAGAATGGATGGATGTGTACATGGAGTTTGGGGGCTGGGGGAAGGAAACATGGGTATTACATTATGGTAAAAATATGCAAATGAAGCAGAACAGCAATAGTGTAGTGGGCAGAGCATCCGACCAATGAGCAGGCATTCCCTGTTCAAGTCCCACTGTAGCACAGTCTATTTTACATGGCAAAGTTTGTTATAACCAATATTTTTGTTGCAAAATCCACTAAATAGCTTATATATATGATTAGCAGTACTGCAAGAAATGCACATCTGAAGCATCAGTGTCAGACGGAATAAGGCACTAGTAAGCAGGTGTAAGCACAAATAGGCAATAGTAAGCATATGTATGCACTAGTAAGTGGGCTTAAGGCCTTACAACTGCTTTAAAGTGCCTTAATCACTCTGTAGCCAATGGATCTTTGTCAGCCTAGCAAAAAATAAACAGCCATGCAGGTCACGAACCCAGGACCCTATACAACATACTCCCAGTAGATATCCACCAAGCCATAACAGAAGTACAGATGAATGGGGTAGTAGTAAACATGCCCTGACCATAGTATAACCAAACTGAACCTGTGAAAGGCATCAATATACAGTCATATGTGCCATAACTGAGTACAGAACATACATATGTGAACTGGAGTACTGCAGTAAGTCCAGATGTGAGGTGTTATTGTAATAAAGTGTAGAAGTTCCCAGGACCCCATAAAATGAACATACACATGTGTCAAGGATACATGACACATATATAACAAGATATGAAGGGGAAATCAAAGCCAAAAGGCAAATATCATGCAAATCTAATAATATGCACCGCTAAGCATAGCACAGCACTGGCTCTCAGACTACTGGCAGGATACTACCAGTGGGAACAACAGTGTCAACCTGCTAAGTCTACTCTTAAACAAACACATGTCCGTCCCTGGTGGGATGACCCCAAACTTCTGCTAAAAAGAGTCCTCGGTGTAACATACCATGCCTGAAAGGTAAGCAAAGATGGTAATGTGTGGTCACAGAGAAAATGTATGGGAAGACTGAAGATCCATGGGTTGGGACAACATACACGAAGGGTCTCGAGAAGTGGAGAGTGGGCAATGTTTAGTGGTGTGGTAAGATCCGGCTGGAAACTGTAGGAAGGATGACTGATGTGGAGGGGGAACGGGGGGAGGGAATGAAAGGTACGACATTATGGACCGAGGCATAGCAGGGTTGGATGCACCCATTCTAGTGGGACCGACCCATGGATGTCAGTGAGAAAGGAGGGGGGGGACACAGGGAAGGTACTGGGACATACCATTTCCCATGGCAAACCACGTTATGGGTAATATGTATGTTGCATAACCCACGGAATACCATATATATATATATATATATATATATATATATATATATATATATATATATATATATATATATATCTGCACTGGAGTACTGCGGCCACGAAATAACACACACACACACACACACACACACACACACACACACACACACACACACACATATATATATATATATATATATATATATATATATATATATATATATATATATATATATATATATGTATAGACAGGAGTACTGCAGGAAATGCACATGTGAGGTGTCAGTATCATAATGCATAAAGCAGTAGTTAGGTTAAGCAGCAATAAGCTGCTGTAAGCATATGTCAGCACTAGTAAGCTGGTTTACATTTGGGTGTCCAGGGTGGTGCAGCAGTTAGCGTTGCCGCCTCACAGCAAGAGGTTCTGCAGTTCAATCCTCGGCTGGGGTGCCTTCTGTGTGGAGCCTGCATGTCCTTCCTGTGGTCGTGTGGGTTTCCTCTGGGTGCTCCGGTTTCCTCCCACATCCCAAAGACATGCTGTAGGTGGATTGGACACTTTAAATTGGCCCTAGGTGTGAATGTTTGCATGTGTGTGCCTTCTGTGGAAGGTTGGGCTTCGGGCTGGCAACTCAAAACCATAAAACTCCCCTGCCAATCATGAGTTGACAGGTGATCTGCTGTGGTTACCCATAACTGGGATAAAACGAAACAAGAAGAAGAAGTAAGCTGGTTTACATTTACAGGCTCAGTGAATCTGACGCAAACTATCTGTAGGCATATGTAACCAGAGGTTAGTGTTTGCGTGATGGTGAGCACTGCATACACAAAGTAAGCAATGTCGAGGCTAACCTGATGTAACTGAATGTTACCTGCAGTTGGCAACATTTACAGTTGCGCAAACATGCTCACAACTGCTTACAAGAGCCTTAATCACCGTGTATCCCACTGCCATTGTTCAACCCTGCAACATAAGTGACAGTCACTGCACGGCCTGAGCCCAGGATTCTGCATACTACAATCATAGTGAATTAACACTACACCATGTCGGATATATCTACATCCCATGTATTCCCAGATGTATCATGCGGCACAGTCAATCTGCATAAGAGGAACTGTACTAATATCATAATACTCAACCTCTTATTGCAAACATTCTGGACACAGTGTGACAAAAGTGGGGTACAAATTGGGATAAATGTGAAATATTGTTCATATACATGTAAAACGTTGCTAGATAAACAGTGATCTGTTGTAAAACACATAATCTGAACAACATGATGTCTGCAACTGAAATGTATTGGCATTCCTGACGGATCACATGCCTGACATCATCCACGTCAGTTGGCCAGATGAATGTGGGACAGGCCAATATTGTGAGACATTCATGCATGGACATATAGACAGTTATAGATCTGTAAATGTAGAGAGATACACAGGTGCTTATAAATGTTTGACTCACACATACATCATATCACTTCAATGGTATATAGGTAGATGGATAAATATGTCCACATATATTTATATATATATATATATATATATATATATATATATATATATATATATATATATATATACATATATACGGATAGATATGTGAATTGCAGCACCAGATAGGAATAACAACCGGAACCCCCACCACAAAATAACTGTCCTTATGCACAGTTGATGGGGGTGTGGGCTCAAATGAGGGGTACCTGGTGATGACTGCTATGTTCCTCCCAACCACAGCCATAACAGATATGCTGTGCAATGCAATATCCAGCACATGCAGTTATTGACTCCAGGACCCTCCACAACACAGCTACAATGGTCTAACAGTAAGCCACTACAACTGTATAAAGTCAGGGCAATATCTGAAACATATCATCCAGTCCAGTCATGCAACTGTACAGAGAATGTATACCATCATCTAGATGCATCTGTGTGTAAATATATTAATATATACACTGCTACAACATATCTATATATGTATATATATATATATATATATATATATATATATATATATATATATATATATATATATATATATATATATATCGGTATATATGGCCATACATCTGTAGAGAGCAATGATAGATTAACTAACACACATATGTCCACATGCACCATTACAGGGGGTTGAGAGGCCCCACACACTATACGTCTTGTACAACTAGGCATATCCCCCCCACTGCCAAACACATCCACCCCGCAATACACTACCAAATGTTGCAGATCCCGTAACTAGGACCTGACATGACATGGGCACAGGAATTTAACAGTACAACATCCCACCTGTATGATGTCAGGCTGGTATTGTTGACATATCATGCAGTACAGTCTGCCTCCCATAGGTAATGTAAAATGGGGTAGCCATCAACATCCCCAGGATACAGATACACAGACACAGATTTGCAGATACATATATATATATATATATATATATATATATATATATATATATATATATATATATGGATATATATACATATATATGGATATACATGTGACTACACATACACACACACATATATATGTACAGTAGGATACATATGTAGACGGTCCACACAATATGGAACAGCCACTATGCCTACAGTTAACTCCTGAACAACTGGACACTGTATGGCCATGCATACAAATGTCAATCATTGCCTGCAACATATACCCACAGAGAGGTCATAGGGAAAACACCACACACAGGTTTGCAGAAATTGAATGCCTTTCATTGTATGCTATTACAGTTCTACATGCCATATCATATAGCTGTTCAGACACTGACATCCATATAAACAGAGGACTGCAACCGTGAAACAGTTATACTAATACAGTAGTCTGGAAAGGTTCACAATTGTCGCTGGCCAGGCCAAGCCCTTAAATTTGTACAGTTATGAGGACAGACTGGGCCACAGGATACCAAACGATCAACAGTATGTAATGCAGGTGTATAGTTCAGCAGCCTCTATCTACACTCTGTACAACAGCAGTGGGTGGTAAATACATCATGTGACCAAATGGGTTGTAACTGTGGCATAACAAGGCATAACTGACAACATTACATGCACACTGACAAACAGAACAGTCAGTCTGGCAGGAGGCAACCGACTATATGTAAGTGATGTAAATATAGGTGAAGTATACGGCACTTTAAATCCAGATACCTTAAGGCAGCTCACCCCTGATACCCCCACATATTTAACAGCCTAGATCATTTTTGGTGCTCTCCCCCAGACTCAGTAATACAGGGCCATATACCACTGTTACATACACTGGCCTCTGGAGTGTATAAGAGCACACATGTATTGTGTAAGTGACACCCACACATATATGGCCCCAGCCCCACCATATGTGTGGGGCATACAACAAAAGTGGACTGATGGCAGCAATGGCAGTGTGATATACTCACAACCCACTATGGAACATCCTCCCTCAGCATGTTATATGTGCAAAGCTTGATATGTAGGCCATGTACTGATAGCACTCAGCACACACACTGCCAGTGGAATATCAGACACAGGACCTGTGTGGTGGACAGACAACACATGATAGGCACACCTCTGGCCACCAAGAGGATATGACCACAGTTGAGAGCTATGCAGACAGACTGCATTCCAAGGTGAAGTAGTATGTACACACACACACACACACTGTAACACCAGCACTATACAAAGCATAACACAACTCTACTCAGACTCTGTCTGTAGTTCATGAACCACCTACACATACGTAGCTGCCCTGAGTTTGCCAGTTCTCCTGGAGAAGGTATTGCTACCTGCTGCCTGTAACACTGATGCCCACACACACACGTAGGACTGTACAAACATCCACAGAATGTCCGGGTTATGTCATCAAATATGTCCCCTACTGTACATAATATGTGAAGCGGTCTGATATCTCACTGGCTTGTTAGCAGATATGATGACACTAATTATGGTGTACAGAACATACGCACCACGTCATGCACGACATATGTAGACAGATTGGCAGAGTTGTGGCTGGCAGCCCATACACAGGGCCAATAATGACGTGTTGCTGTAATAACCTCATATATTTACTGTTGTATCAGGGTTTGTGGCAACATATGTCCTATGAGGGTAAGATGCCATTAACTGTCACGGCTTTCACCATCTACATACTGCAATCCTTACATTACCATCTGTAGTCCACAGATAGATGCTCCATTGGTAACACATGAAACCAAAGGCACAACACACTGACCTGTCTGCAGATGACCCTGCAGATGGGGATTCCACATAAACATGGAACTGACATGGCAGGTATGGAGATATGTAGGAAAGACATATCCACACACACACACACACACACACACACACACACACACACACGCACACAGACACACACACACACACACACACACACACACACACACACACACACACACACACACACGCACACAGACACACACACTGTTAAACCAACAGTATGCCACATGCAGTATAGCAGCACTTACAGTCTGTAGACAGGTCAGGCACACCCCATCCTGTGTGTTGCCCTGTTTCCAGAGTGTATGTTGTTAGAGGTAAATTTCCCAATCAATTGCAGATGCTGGTTGCCAACCAACAGATCTAGTTCCTGCTCAAAGTGAATGACAAGGGCAAACACCAACATGATGTTCCTAGATATCGGAGTGTGTTTCCATGCAATTGGCTATGGGAATGTTACCACAGCTGTTCCACATGCAATCAGCTAGGGGAGGGCTGCGATTCATGCAGAGGCTATCAGCTGATCATGAGCATCACTTAAAATACACATGCTGCTGCCTAAGCAAAGCAGGTGTAGGTTTCCACATCCACCAGAGAGGGAGAGAGAGAGGCAGACAGAGGCAAAGACATGTCAGGGAGGGTTGAGAGAGTAAAACTGCAGCTTGTTAGTGTCAAAAGCCTACCAACACAGGGTATCAAACTCCTGACAACTATGTACTGCTATCATAGTTCAATGCAGTTATTGGATGCACCACAAGGGTTACCTGGTTACCTGTTGTGGAGCTCTCAGAACATATCTGCGATGGTGAGTGACATCTGCAAAAGGGATCCGGTAGCTATCCGGTGGGTGACATACACATGCCTGTCAGCATGAACAGGTGCCAGCGTCAACACAGCCACACTCTCACAGGGACATGCACACATCAACACACTTGGCAGGGCCAGGGGTATGACTCATCAGTAGCAGGATTGCCACAACACATCACTGTGCAGGTATCACATGCACCACATGGGTCTTACGGAGGTTGTATGGGCAAAGGGTATGAGGAGGTGTCTGACATCAGACAGCATGCTTCAGTATGCCCATGGGGGTTGTAGTGAGTATGGCTGTGAACATACACACCATACAACACACAGACAAACACACAGGGTGCCAGTGCTGACATGCATGGGTGCATGTCTGCATGGGTGTGTGGTGGTCGACTCTGGCAGCAGGTTATAGAAGGGTAGGCGATGGGTATACCTTGGCATCAGGCCACATGACAATGGTCTACATTGTGTCTCAGGGCTGTAGTTTCTGCACTTGCCTATACAGGTGGGTATTGTATCCCCATCCAGTCACCTGGGTGACTGTTGTGTGTGGCCAATGCTGTGCATCGCTTGCCATGTATGTGTTCCTTACTCCATGACATGGATGGTGTCTGGGATGTGCACACCTCCCACATGTATGTACAGTGACATGTGGAACTGTACCTGGGGTGTCTGGCCCATGTTGTGAAGACAGATTACCATCATATGTGCCAGTCTTGCCCTCCTGTGGCGGGGACCGGTAATGAGCACCAGGTTTACTCTGCACCTACATTGATATCATGCTGACATCATTCGCTGGTGTCAGTGCCATCTGTCCATACAGGGCATGTTGTCAGGCATGGTATGTCCATTGTGGGACACATGTGATGGCACCACAGGTGGTGCAGGTGTCCATTGAGGAACATGGGGGAAGTGTACTGTCAGCATATATGTGCATATTGGACAGATGAACAGGGTGACATGCCCTCTGTAGCCCACTGCTATCACTCCATAGTTACTATCAGTGGCAAATATGCAGTGTACTACCCACATATTGGTTGTTGTCTAGGCATGTGTGTGTGTATGAGACCTGGGTTGAGAGTGTGCTCTGGGTTATACTGGGGTTGCTATATGTGATTGCCTGGCCTTGATGTCACATGTATGGGTATGGCTTTGCACCCCAGCCTCTCAGCTATTTCACATCTGTTATCCCTGTATGGTAGACATAGTGTTATATAGTAGGGCCTCTCCATATAAGACATATGCAAAACCCACTCCACATTGGCCACAGGTGTCAGATGCTCATAACCACCTCTACACAGGATATAAGTTACGAACACACACACACACACACACACACACACACACACACACACACACACACACTCACACACTCACATCTGTCATGTGTGGAAGTTGAACCCCTACTTAACTAGTTTATTACACCTCAGCACTATGCAGTTATAGTACGCGCCATGCACATTACTGAAGTCTTCTTTCCCCAAAGGTGTATTTCACAATGAATGACATCAGCAGGATTGCCAAAGTAGGCCATTTGAAATATACTGCAGGTATCTACCCTATAATGCATTGCTCCCTACACAGACAGTGAGACACACACAAAACATCTACAACCAACATGTGTGGGAAGACAACCCCTGACAGAGGTCTATACCACACTACAGCATGGAGCTTTTATAGGATGCACCACAGGGATTACATCAGCAGGATTGCCAAAGTGGGCCATTTGAAATTTATTGCATGTGACTGGCCTATAATGCATTGCTCCGTATACAGACATGGACACACAAAAAACATCCAGAACTGCCTTGGGTGGGGATGGAACCCAACCACAGTTCTAAATCAAAATCCAGTGGTACACAGTTACAGGACGTGCTACAGAGATTACTGGGCTGCAACCTTCCCAGAGGTGTATTTCTAGGTGGGTGACATCAGCAGCCTTGCCAAAGTCGAGTATAGCAATTGTAAGGTGTGTGGCTACCCTAAAAGGCATTGCTCTCCACACAGATAGAGACAGACAGACACGCACACTAACACACACACACACACACAGACACACACACACACACACACACACACACACACACACACACACACACACACACACACACACACTCACACAGTTGCACATCTGGGGTTAGAACACCTACCTAGCTACTTTCTCCCACTACAGCAGTACACAGTTACAGGACATGCTATGGAGATTATTGGGCTACAACTTTCCCAGGGGTGTATCGAGTATAGGAATTGTAAGGGGCGCAGCTACCCTAAAAAGCATTGCTGTTTACACAGACAGAGACAGACAGACATGCACGCTAACACACACACATTTGCCATGTCTGGGGTTAGAACACCTACCTAGCTACTTTATCACACTACAGCAGTATGCAGTTACAGGACGCGCTACAGAAATTATTGGGCTGCACTTTTCCCAAGGGTGTATTTCAAAGTGGATGACCTCAGCGGGTTTGTCATAGTAGGGATATGGGGATGGCAGTGTGTGTGCATGGGCCATAACCCATTCATCTAGAGGTTGACACACCACATTTGGGCACAGGCAGGGTTATATTCCATAGGCACGTGTATACAGCCACTAGATGACTACTTCCTTGTACAGTCATGTTGCACAGCTAGCACTTGCACCACATACAACGTAATGCTGACAGATACCGGTGGCTAATGTCTACAGTGAGTGACATCTGAGCATCATGTGGTTGTAGCCATTTGGCTGTGTGCTGGGTGGGACAAGCCTCATAATGGTTATCTCCTTGTCACAGTCACTTTCTTTCACACATCTATGTACGTGTACATTTGGCTTATTATAGTGTATTGTCCTTGGACATATGCCTGTATTCCTATCCACTGTGTGTGCAAAGCATGAGTGGTGCATACTGAGGAGTGACTGCACTAACATCTGCAACTGCCAGTTATGTCTGTTCCACTGTTGTTTGCAGACATGGGCTGCATTTGTTTACATGTGTGAGCATGCCCAGTATGACCTTTCGTATGTTGTTGACTGACATTGCCTTCATTTCTCTAAGTGTGTGAGCATGCCCAGTATGCCCTTCTGTGTAGAATGTGTGGATCAATTCCAGGTAGTTTGTACTCCAGTGCAGACCTTTGTGTTGTACACCTACATGTAGCAAAGTGTTTCTGCAGGGTATCCGTCGATCATTTGGCAATATGGGGACAAACTGTGCAGGGGACAGTGTGCACTGTAGGTGATTGCATCTGTGCTGCTTCAGCTGCATGGTATTGCTGTTAGCAGAGATATTCAGACATGTGTACTGTTATACACAGTGATGTTTTCTGTCTTCATGTACTGTCAGGTGGACATTCTTGCTCACAGTGCTGTCTTGGGGGACAAGGGTGACTGCAGCTGTGTCTGGTATTGTGGGCCGACACCTACATATCCATGGTAAGTTATGCCATTCTGGAGGGGGAGCTGCAGACACTTGCTGCTGGGTCTGTGTATCCGGTTCAGCACTTTGGTACAGTGCTGGCAGAGGATCCCATACTTGTACACCCATTAACATGACAGTATGGGCATATCTTGCTGTGGCAATGCCTCACATCTGTACAGATTCATACATGTTACCCAGAGGCAGGGACCATGGGTCAGGACATTAACTATATTGTGGTGTATGGGCAGGTGTGTAGCCACCCATTTATGTGTTTGCAGTCAGGGATAGTATGGACACACAGCTTGGTGTCAGACCCTGTACATTCCATGCTGTCCATGCTTCCACCCCCCCTCTGTTATTCTAACTTCTTCCATACATTATGCATACATTCTCTGATACTTTCCCTAAGAGTATCACCCCATCACAGGTGTGTGTTAGTGTTGGTCCACAGTTCATGCAGTAGGACATGGTAGACATGTTACTGTGGTTTGTCCACATGGCCTTGCATATGGCTTATGTGGAGTGTGTTATGTTGTTATTTGGGTGTCCATAACATAACATGCATTGGCAGTACGTGTGAGACACAGGCCTTTGGCAGAGGCCTGTGGGGCATTAGGTGTTGCTGCAGGTCACATGTGGCAGGCCATTGCATTCTGTCAGGCCTACAGTCTCAGACCACCATCCAGTATATTCTCCTGGAGTGACAGGGTAGGTGTGATAGGTGTTCATGCATATACCTTCTATCAGTCTTGATCAGATGGTGTGGATGCTGGCAGGGTGCTATGTACAGCTAGGGACACACCTGCATGGGACACCTGCACTGCATGCTGCATTCTTCCACTATTGCCATATACAGGTGGGGTCATACTGTACCCATTCTCCACAGCAAGGATATGACCAGAGAGGTACTTGTGGGTGGTGTTTGCATGAGCTGGGTGCATGTGTGCTATGGACACTACTTGCATGACACCCAGATATGCATTGGGCATTCCAGTTATACTGGCATGTGCAGGTTCATCAGCTGTTTCCCAATACATTAGTCCTACTTCCTTTGTGATCTGCAGGTGTTCGGGCAGACATCACTGGTATCCCCTACTACAGGTCCAGTTACTGTGATGCATACCTGTATGTACAATTCCAATGGTGTCTTCCTTTCAAAGTGATACAATATATACTGTATGTCTGGGGTACTTTCCCCTGTGTATTGCTTGTATATCTAGCTCAACAGCCATGCTATGTCAGTCTTTCAGATGGTGACACATATTACCACCATACATTTACAATGGCTTACTGCTAGCAAGTGTTTTACTGGTGGGGATTGTCCTTGGCACTGCAGTTGTGAGGGCTTCTCTTTGTCATCAGCAGTAGTGGGCAATGGCCACCAGATCTTACCTCAACATGCATACATACTGACCACTCTCACACAATATGAAACACACACACCATCCTAACACACACAGACCTGCATATTGTGCAAATGCTACAAGCTGTCCTGCTACTTTGGCCACCTCTGGGCATCTCTGCTCCACTCGTATTATACCTACTCATACATGTTATTACATTTCTACACTGGATTGGAATGGGCACACCTGTCTGTTTCTACATGTCTACATACGAGTGGGGGGGGCACACCTGACTGTTACTACATTTCTACATAGGATTGTGGGGGGACACACCTGACTGTTTCTACATGTCTACACAGGATTGAGGGGGGCACACCTGACTGTTACTACATTTGTACACTGGATTGGGGGTAGGGGCACACCTGACAGTTTCTACATGTCTACATGGGAGTGAGGGGCACACCTGACTGCTATTATATTGCTATGTAGGATGGGGGGGGGCGCAAGTGACACTTGTACACATTTGCTATAACTGTACTGGTGTGTCATGTACTCCATTTCATTCTGTATTGCTAACTATCATGCTGTCTAGAGGCACACCAGTGTACTACAGATCGTGGCTTTGGTTGCCATACATATTGTCTGACGTCCTACCCTTCAGGACTAATATCCCACTGCCTGCCCTGCTGTGGTCTGTCTGTGTAGGTCTGGGGGTGGGATTAACCATAGCCATCATTCTGGGGCCATGGCACAGGCCCCGTTTGGGTTTGTGTCCACCTGTCCTGCTGGCTGTGACTGTTGTTGGGTATGTGAACCATCCTGACTGGCATGTGTGGATCATATAGACACACATTTTGCTCAGCACATTTCCTGCAGTGTTTTTGTCATCCTGTGTAGCACTGGCTACTATGGTGACTCCAGTATGTGTTACACATGTCAGGGTGCCACTATGGGTGTCTACTGTCTGCTGCTGTAACATTCAGCTACCCACTTCCCTTGCATGCTCACATCCATACCATAGCTACAGGTGACAGCACATTCTACTCCATTTGGAAATTGGTAGGTTGATTGACTTACCTTGTGGGTTTGCCAGACTTGCGGATGGTGCTGTAGGGCTGCCTATGTCGGATGCACATAGTACACTCCCTATACATGGTTGAGCATAGGTGGTGTCATGTTTGGCATCCCTTTTACTGTATGTGCGAGTTGTCAAGAGGTATAATTCCCTGGGACCCTACTGTGTCAGTGCATGTGCTATGCGTTGTCTCTTTGCCAAGGCCAGGGCATACTGGGCATGCCTCCTTCTACCTACTGGGGCAGCCTCATGTTCTTCCTCCTCCAGGTCACTCTGTGCCTGTGCAGGCCTTGGCATTGGTGGGGGGGGGGGGGCTGTGTGGCCCTGCCCCATGCTGTTCCTGCTGCAGCTGTTTCTGCAGGATCATATTGTGTAGCATAGCACATACCATAACAATTTGGGTACATGTAGCTGGTGAATACTGCAAGACTCCACCGGATGTGTCCAGACACCGGAACTGTGACCTGAGCATCACAAACACATGCTCTATTATATGTCTGGCCTGTGCGTGTGCCTCATTATGGCATTCTTGTTCAGGTGTGTGTGCATTTCTGATGGGGGTCATCAGCCACGACTCCAATGTGTACCCAGCATCCCCCACTAGGTGACTGTAGGGGATGTCCCCACTGGAAAATCTCTGGTACAGCTACGTCAGATGCCATATGTGTGAATCGTCATATCTTCCAGGGCAGCCAGCACCCACATCCATTATAATGCCCTGGGCATCACATACGACCTGGCAGTTGATGGAGGGAATGCACCTGCGGTTGATGTAGGCCCTACCCTGCTCACTGGGTGGTGCTGTGATGCATATGTGCATGCAGTCTATAGCACCCACTACCCCAGGGTATTCTTCTATTTGGTGGGAGAGACGCATATTGCTGGTCAACACCTCACAGGTGTTGAGGAAATATACATGCTCAATGGCATATGCTGACATGGCATCTAGGAACTGGTGGAATACTCTGTATTTTGATACCTGTGAGATCCCCATGATATCACCAGTTGTGCTTTGGGAGGTACCTGTGGCTAGTATACCTAGGCCTACACATTGGTATCCACTGGGATGGGTTCCCCTCGGTCAGTTTTTTCTGTCAGGTGTGGCCGGCACAGCTCAACTACTTGCTGAAGGAGGTCTCTGTCCACCCTATAGCGCTCCATTATCTCCAGCTCATGTAGCCCCTGGTAGGTTACCCTGGGTCTGTACACTCTTCTCCATCTACTCACTGTGGGTTGTTCGGCAGCATGCACATCCTCACCACTCTCAGCCTCTTACATATGTTGTTCTATGTTGCCTGCTGCAGCCCTTCTCATTTTGTAGGTTTGTTTGTTAAAATGTCCCCCGCTTGTATACACCTGTGGTGTAGAGTGTGGGAAAAACCAGTGGGGAAGGTGTTTGCTTAGTTTATAGTAGTGTTGTGGGCTGGGCTGCTGCCTGTGTAATTGGCTGCTTCTGATACATTTCACCTGCCAGATATGCTAGTTCTCCTTGATTACCTTCCTACTGCTGTTTTCCCTTCCCATTGCCCTTCTGTTTGGGCCCGGGGCCGCGCCACGCAAACAGAGTACTCAGATGTGCACACTGCTGCTGTTTCCTGGTTTAACTTCTTTTTTCTTCCTGTAAAACCCGGTGTACAGCAAGCACACCAGCTTACACTTTGTAAAGAGTGCTAGGTAGGTTTAGACACACCCCCTAGCTTAGCTGTGCTAAGCTAGGAACATACCCAAGCCACAGGGCTCCAATCCGCTTGCAGTATGCCTGACACACCAACCCATGATGTCACCTGCCTCCTAGTCTTGCACTCAGCTATTCATACTCTTACACTATTGGGACCTGCCTCACATGCTAGGGAAAACTGGGATTCACTATCCTTCCCCTCATTTGCATAGGATTGCCTGCTAATGCATAGTTACATGTGTCACACTGTGCCTCCTCCCTCAGCAACCACTATTAACTGGCCTGGTTGTCTTTTGCCTGCCATTGACTTGCATGGCAGAATACTGATTTTAGTTAGACTGCTTTTTTTAGGTTTATTTTCTTATTTTCCCACCGATCCCATTTGCACTCCGCTGCCCTATGCTTAAACAGCCATGATCGGTGGAAGTAATATGAAAGTTGTATTTTGTATGTTTTACATTGTTTGAAAAACCAATGGCCTTATATTTGGCCATTGGCATGCTTCCTCAATGATATGTAGCCTTTATTTGGTGCTGTCATGTCTCTGTTTTGGATTTTGCAGAACCGTACTCAGTTACTAACCGAGTACATTTCTGCAAATTATGCTAGTCCTGCGTGGCCTGATTACATCTTCCTGGATTGCAGATTTACCTCATCTGCATGGTTTTCACCTGCAAATGGGGTAATTTACATATGGGGGTTGGGAACGTGCAGGACTAGTGCAAGAGCGCTCGTGCACGTCAAACGGGCATGTACGTGGATCGCTCGGCTGCCATATTGCCAACATTACCTTTTACACTAATCATGCACGCCATGCAAGCTTTTGTGAATCTAGGGGATAATAATTCACATATATTGCTATATATCATATAATCTAAGCAATAGTATATAAATTATTCAATTCCTGCCTTTTAAAAAAAAAAAACATCTTTATTAAACCATCATTTACTACATAGGCAATGGCATCTGTATTCCACCAGCAGTCTTGATGCTTAACTATGTATTTGTATTATATCTCAGTTCTTCCATTATCTGTGAATCACCCATCATCTATGGTTGTTATATATTTTTATAAGATTAAACCTTTAAGTGTGTCACTGTCTGTTGCAAGAAGCAGATCAGTTATTTTTACGTATTGGTTGTTATTTAATGAAACTATCTATTCTTGTAAAGAATCTGTATTCTGTGTGAGCCCAGGTAGAAAATACCAGATAGCCCTTGAGCAATGCAAAAGTTAGAAAATGTCAGAAATATAAGACATAGCTAGCAAAGAAGTTAATGGTTTGTACTTGCATAAATGAAATGTGGATATGAAACAATATATTAGGTCAGTGACAATAATGGATCAGTTAAGAAACGTAACATTTTAAAACATCAGGACTCACAATGCTAAGTCCTGAAATCTTTAAACCAAATAATCAAAATTCCAGTCAAACAGTGTGTAAATATCTGTGTACATTAAAACAGGCAGAATGTTACAGAACCAGAGAAACTGTCAAGGAAATTTCATTAATGTAATAGGCAATTATTTGTTTATCAGAAGTATTCTGCATATCAGTAACTGTCTAATTCATTATTATTAAAGTTATATTAGTTTTTTCAGCTTCTTTCATGACAGATTAAAACCCATAACATTGTTTTAAACAAGCATTTTCATCACTATAAATGATGTATTCTTCTATACTATGATGATCTGCTGCATGAGTATATTATATTTACACTGTACGTATTTAAAGGATACAAATTTCACTGAACTATAATTAGGATAACCAGAAGATGTCACTAAACAGAGAGTAGCACCAGATGTCTTTAAATCTGCAGATGTCTTCTTTTTTCCTTCCCACTGCATTCTTCTTTAATTTTCCTCTTTTCGTTATTCCACTTTTTAAAAGATAATGAGCATAATAACTTCATGGATAAGTTTCGAAATTAACTAGCTTAATTTAAATGTTCTGTTTTTTATGTTTCTGCAGCTTGTTTTAACATTCTACAAGTTCACTTCCATTAAATGAGGGTTACAGTTCAAAATGTATTTTCTGCAGTACAGGCAGCTTGAACATGGAACGTAAACTGTTATAAGTTGAAAAACAGCTTGAGTTATGTGAAAAAAAAATTCTAAATAAATTTAACTGATAAGAGGTGAGAAAAGGGACTGAAAAGAAGCCATTACTGTAAAAAAACTAAAGCAAACAAAAAAAGTCAATATCATCTCTAATTCTTTGAATAATAGCCAAAATAATGAACAAACAGCACACAAGTTAAACCTATTAACAGAAAGTGAATTAATGTATATAAATGATTTTCATGCAGCCAAAATCACTCAATAAAACACCCATTGCACATAGAAAAAACTTACCACACACAACCACATTCAACATTCATCAGATAGAATAACCAAAAAAAGAACAGATTACTTGAAATTATGTATGGAAAGTATATATAAATTAAGTGGATTAGTTAAACATGAAAATTTGCAC
Organism: Protopterus annectens; assembly: GCF_019279795.1. Taxonomy (NCBI): domain Eukaryota; kingdom Metazoa; phylum Chordata; order Ceratodontiformes; family Protopteridae; genus Protopterus; species Protopterus annectens. Next base: position 472,826,844 of record NC_056735.1, read on the forward strand.
CCCCACACACATACACACTACTCTCTATATTAGAAAATAATGTTTGACATGATTTAAATAAAATAATAAAGAGACTTATAAGTAATATTAATATATATATATATATATATATATATATATATATATATATATATATATATATATATATATATATATATATATATATATATATATATATATATATATATATATATATATACACACACTATCTCAGATACTGTCAATACACACCACCACCACATACACACTACTCTCTACATTTGAGACAGAATTAATAATGAACAGACTTATAAGTAATAGTAATAATAACATATATACACTATTTCAGGTACAGCAGAAAAAGGTATTTTGATAGAGTATAAACATTTTTGTTTTACATTGTATTTGATGATGAACTGTAATAGATGACAAAATTGAATACCTGTGAAAAAGCTATTTAAGCAAAATTGAAAATGAGAACAACATTACTTTTCTTTATTTTTGTTACTATTTTTGTCCTTCTAAGACCAGCTTGTGAAATAGATCTATGGGCTCTCTCAATACCAAAAGAAACAGCTTCTGGTAGATTTAGAATTTTAGGCATTCAGTTAGTTAAACACAGCAACATATTGGGCAGGATTCACGAAGGCTTGCACGGAGTGTAAGAGACGTGCAACACTCCATTGCAAGCCTCGCAATCCAGGAACAGCCCTAAACTCCGTGTAAGAGACCAGCTAAAATGTCTCTTACACGGACTGGGCGTGGACATGCTAAATACCTCACTTGCATCCGAAAGGTATACAAATGAGGTATATTAGCGATCCACGAAGCAGAAACCAGTCCGTGTAGGAGATGTTTTAGCTGCAGAAATGTACTCAGTTGACAACTGAGTACATTTCTGCAAAATCCACAATGGAGCGATGTCAGCTCCAAAAAAAGGTGGCATATGATTCAGGCAGCATGCCAATGGCCAAATATGTGGCCATTGGCAAGATAACCTGATGCAAAAATATTAAAAATATAATTTTTTTTCTGCGCTGTATAAAACCATAAAAAAGAAGGTTATAAACCCACAAATGTGGGTTTCATGCAATACATGGAATGACAATGTAGGGACCAGCAGACCAAAACCAACATGGCCACCGTGTAGTGGTTGCTAAGGGGGGAAGCTGAGTCTGAGACATGTAACTAAGCATTAGTAGGCAATCCCATGTAAATGAGGGTTAGGATACTGAATCCCACTGTCACATAGCAAATGAGCACATTCTGAGTAGTGTAAGAGATACATAAGGGGGAGGAATAGAGTAGGAGATAGGTGACATCACAGGGGGGAATGGTAGAAAGAAATGCAGTTCATTGGAGGCCAGTGTAACATGACAGATGACAGGCACAGATCATGGAAAGAGGTGTGCCACTAGATAAGTCATGGAAAGTCAAGGAATGGAAGGTGTACACTGTTACCTACACCAAAGTTTCTTTCTGGCCATGCATGCGCACGTGTGCGCGCCATGAAGCGTGAGTAAGGCAGTGTGTGCGCGTGTAAGGCAGTGTGAGCATGTGGGAGCATGTTGGGAGATGTTTAACACTGTTTGCTTGGGTGTGCACGCGTGTAAGGCAGTCTGAGTATGCTGGAGGCTGTTGGCAGACATGTAACAGTGTTTGCACGGGTGTACGCGCGTTTTAACCCGAATAAGTAGATTCTGAACCGTGTAAGCATGTGTGCGCACGTGTAAGCCACTGTGAGCATGTTTCAGATAGTATGCATGTTGCTCCCCCCTGAGGAAACAGAAAGGAGAAAGGAAGCAACAGAATTAATAGGAAGCTAGCAGGGATAACTGCTGAAGCTAGCAGATGAAAACAATTAGAAGAAGGCAATTACACAGGCAGAATAGTAGCCCAGCCCAGCACTTAAAACTCTGAAAACAGTAGTGCAGGATGTTTCCATTAAGAGACACTGCAAGACAGGAGTACGCTAATAGAAGTGAAAACTGAAAAAGCTTCACTCAGAGCAGAAATGTTAGGGGCTGCCATAGCTGTCATAATGAGACATAGGTGACTTGCTGAGGGTGGTGACAATGCAGATGGTGCCAGACAACCCACAGTGAGGAGACGGAGAAGAGTGTACAGGCCCAGGGTCACCTACCACGGGTTACATGAGCTGGAGATAGTAGAGCGCTATAGAGTGGACAGAGAGCTCCTGCAGCAGATTGTTGAGCTGTGCAGGCCACGCCTCACACACAGAACCAACAGAGGGGAATCCATCCCAGTGGAAACCAAGGTATGTGTTTCAGCCTCCGGGGTACTACATCAGTTCCTGGATGCCATGTCAGCACATGTCGGTGATCATGTATATTTCCCCAATGCCCGTGAGGTATTGGCCAGCAATATGCGTCTCTTCCAGCAAATAGCGGAATACCCTGAGGTACTGGTTGCAATAGACTGCACGCACATACGCATCAAAGCACCAGCCGGTGAACAGGGTAGGGCCTACATTAACCGCAAGGGCTTCCCCTCCATCAACTGCCAGTTTGTGTGTGATGCCCAGGGCATAATAATGAATGTGTGTACTGGCTGCCCTGGGAGTTATCACGATTCCCACATCTGGCATTTGACGCAGCTGTACCAGACATTTGCCAATGGGGATATCCCACACGGACACCTAGTGGGGGATGCAGGTTATGCACTGGAGCCGTGGCTGATGACACCCATCAGAAATGCACACACACCTGAACAGGAACGCCATAATGAGGCACACGCACAAACACGTAATGTGATAGAGCGTGTGTTTGGGCTGCTCAAGTCATGGTTCCGGTGTCTGGACACATCTGGTGGAGCCTTGCAGTACACACCAACTACATGTACCCAAATTGTCATGGTATGTGCTATATGATCTTGCGAAAACAGCTGCAGCAGGACCAGCATAGGGCTGGGCCAAACAGTCCCCCACCATTGCCAGGGCCATCACGGGCAGGGCGTGACTCGGAGGAGGAACAACCTGAGCCTGCCCCAGTAGGCAGAAGGAGGCATGCCCAGTATGCCCTGGCCTTGGCAAAGAGGCAACGCATAGCACATACACTGGCACAGTAGGAACCCTGGGAATGATACCCCTCTCTGACTCACTCATATAGTAACAGGGATGCCTAACATGATGCAACCTGCTCTCAAACATGTACAGGGAGTGTAGTATGTGCATCCGACAGAGGCAGCCCTGCAGCACCACCTGAGGCATGATTGCCATGTGTTAAGCAATGTAACACCATCTAGTATATGCAAACATGAAGACCCTGCCTAACATCTCACCCTCACCAAGCATGATGCCACACTATGAAGACAAGAAGATCAAGTACAATAATTGGCTGAAGTAATGCAGTCAGTCAAAGGGGAGCCAATGTGCCACAGGCTGGAAAGATATGCGGAGTTTGACATGATGCACCACCTGCTAGGGGTGGCATGCACCTAGCATGCCATGCCCCATGGATACTGGCAAAGGCTGTCAGTACCCACAACATGCCCTGAATAGGTAAGTCTCAAAACACAAACCCAACCTCATAGGTTCTACAAGGGATAGGAACCTAGATGTAATACTACCCCATGACAGATGTACAAACAGCAAGATGTGTGCAGTGTAAACGCACACAGTAAGGCGAATGTAGATACCAGTCCTGTAATAGAGAACTGGGCAAGGCTCACAGCAGCACCCTAGCACTACCAGGTCACACCTCATACTGTGCTGTACAGCTGCAAAACATGGAACAAGCTACAAAAGGAGGGTGACTAGCAAGAAATGGCAAAGATAACCACACTCCCATGTTGGTACCACAACAAGAAGCAGCATGGAATAGCCATGGTCAAATACCAATGGCTAAAACTGCCTCGCAGTAGATAGCCTGCTGCAGACCACTGTCCTAATACCAGGAACATCAGCTGGCCTATGTCGGAATACATGAATATATCAAGCCCCCCAAATTATATTGCTCGACTGAAAATACCCAGACATACACCGGTAGCATCGCACTAGCACCAACACAGTAGGGGAAAATTACCCAGATTCCATAAACCAAAATTCCCAGGAACAATGTACTACCCCCACAAGAGGGGTAGGCATACCGGATGTGATAATCAGCAACCTGTGTACTGGATGGCAGGATGAGAAGTGTACCCCTCACTGGTAAGACCAGACCATAGAGTAAGCACACTGGAAATACACACCCTGACCCCAGTCCCTGGCCAGAATACCACAGTGAAAAACATGTGTAAAGTATAGGTTGCAGCCCTCAAAACCGATGTTGAATCCACAAAAGGCCCTGTGCAAGTGCAGAATATGGGACACACCACAGAACATGTTATACAGGCATTCCATGAACACAGCCAGGAATGCTTGGAGTATGCAATCACAAATAACAACAACACACAATGCCATACATGCAGGCATCTGGCATGCTGGACTCCAGCCATTACCAAACCATGCAAGAGAATGAGGAAGCTACCACATGATAGAGCAAAGATAAAAAGGGAAGTAATCACTGACTAGTAGTATGATAACAACATATGTCCACACATACAATCCACTAAGTCCAGCCACAACAAGTAGAATCTGTGAATCCAGAGGCAATGTGACGCCAGTACCAAGTACACAGACAACCACAACACCCCCGAATAAATACAAACATATGTGATAGATGCATCCATGTATCCAAAGCAGAGGTTGAGCTCCAACAAGCCAGTACTGTCAACACTAGTCAGGAGGAGAAGGTAACCACATACACCATGAACCCAGTCCCACATAGACCTACCACAACTGTAAACCAAACACATAAACACAGACAAATATTCCCGGAGGCCTCAATTACAAACACACCACACCAACAGACACCTCCAAATTAGATCACAAGCAACCACAACCTTCAAACATAGCACATGCAACGAATAGTACGCAAAGCTGGTGTGCCAAACAGTCACAGGCCCGAAGGAGAAACAAATGCCTGATACAGTCGTAATAGGTGTCAGTATAGGCAGAAACACAGCTGTCCCACTCACCAGACTGAACAAGGGAAAGGGTAGAGTAAGCTGCTTGTAGGTAGCCACAAAATGCCACGTAACACAAGTACGCAGGTCACCCCAAAGCAAGCAGAAATATGATGCACTCAATGTCCATACTGGTGTGAATTACCTGAGATGTACCTCCCTGGTCAACAACAAATGAGACATGGATGGTCCCTCCGAGTATGTACCCCAGGGCGGGATGACACTGGCTGTGTGCAGCATCCAACCCTCGCCAAGAATGATGCCACAGTACAAACACAGAATGCTCATGTTTAACAGCTGGCACAGTTACAGCTGTCAGTCCAAGAGGGTGTAATGTGTGTCCGCTGGAGATGTCAAGCATGACAAGCCATGCTGCTGTTACAGGGGTGGCTGTCAGCTGTTACCCGTGTGCATCTGGATACTGGATAAGGCCTTTGCCACCTCCATAGAGCCGTATGTAGGCAAGGTCAAAAAGACTACCCACCACCCTAGAAAACATAAGTGGTAGGAAACATAAGGGTAATGCTGCCCAATGCCAGATGTGTAAACTGCAATATGCATGCCCCTGAGGCACTTCCCATTATGGAGAACATTGATGCCTGTCCAGTGACAGAAGCCTGCTGCAGGCCTAGTGATACCACACCAGCACTACTAGGTTATACCACATACCATGTGTTATGGCCCCAACACCTGCACCAAGACATCAAAGGAGGGGTAGTATCCATATGCAGCACAGACACCCATATAGCCAGGTAACTGACAATGCACAAAGCAGCGGACACCACCCATGTGCACATAACTATAGTCAAAACTGCTGTACAGTCTGTAGCATGCGACAGACCACACTCTCACACACAAGAACCCCACCCAGACATCCGAAGACACTGGACAGTATGGATGTCCCACCAAATACCAGACAAGGTACACAAAGTACCACATAGGTGTCAAACCATTATGTATGCAAGGAGTCATCAGGGACCTAGGGACACAGGTCGACATTAATCTGTCATGTGACAGCCACAATGCCAATGTGGCTATGAAGACTGTTGATACTGGACACCGTATCATGAAAGGATTCACACCAACATCAACAGGGGTCACTGTGCCGCTGTACTGTTCCCTTATCAGACCCATAATCTACTACAATGACTCATATGGGATGTACCATACGTGACACCTGCAGCAGTTCGGAAGACCTCATAGTTACCCCACCAACAGGATAAAGGGTGCAAAATATATGTCATATGCTGCCTGGCTGTAGACACTCCAGCTGACTGCAGTCACACACTGCCTACACAGAAGCATTGTATGTCTGTTGTAGCAGGCCATGTCCAACACAGGAGTAATGGACATGCCACACCACAGGAAATCAAAGCCATTGGAGCTGTGAGAGTCACAGATGTCAACCTCAACACATAATGAAATAAGATGTACTGGAGGGACAGATACATAACCCATAGGCTCCCCACACCCAGAAACAGGATCCCAAGCCATGGTAGGCAGAGCCCCTCACTGACATCCCTCAACAGGAATATTGCCAAGTGGATGGATGACCGTACATGTATACTGGGGGTCCCCACTGTGTCACGACCAGACAGAGGCACAGTGAAGAACCTCATAAATGGCCATAATTGAACATAGCAAGGGGTGGCGAAAGACACACACACTCTAGCTAGGCTTACCAATGGCCTAGGGTGTCTAGCCTACTATGAACCCATGAACCTATGAAGATACAACACGTACAGGACACTAAGGATAATCACAAGGCTTACCCAACTGATGGTAGGAACCATGTTGGGCATCCACAGATATGCTCCGAATCACACAGATATTACAAACAACATACCAAACACACACACATATTGCTAACATACAACCTGTCAGGTGCAGTGCAAACAGTGCAAAATACCTATCCCAGCAGATGGTCCCCTGACATCGCAGATGCTAAGGTAACAGCCATCATCTGCAAAGCAGAACACACAGCAGCAAAGGTATGTGATGGTGTCCTGTGCTGAGGCCAACATGGACCCCAAGAGTAATGGAATGCAAAATCACACTACTGGCCAATGTCAGCCTTACCACAGGGTATGTACCCAAAGAGCAGTGTACAACAACAGTGGTCCATCACAACAAAGGGGTTGCCTGAATGGATACTCCAAACTAACACCCCAGGATCCTGACAAGCTTGTTCTGCACAGCTATGGAAAGGTTCAGTATGTACCGCAGACAGAAGGCTAATGTGGACCTACTGATATCAGACCCGACACACTGTGGCTGTTGTAACTGCAGAACCGGCCCCTAAACATGTCTGACACATTTGAAGCAGTCATTAAGGTCATTGATGAGGGCTATGTGGTCCACACAACGTAGCTGGACCATGCACATGCTTCTAGACCATACCGTACGTGTTCAGTATGGATATGTTCACCAGCTTAAATATACATCCCTATGTCAGTAGAGGGGTTGCAAAGCAGACCAAGGACAGAACTGACATGGTCATACATGCTGCATCCATGCCAGACTACAAAGCGGATATGAGTGGCATCCCACAAGGCCTGGTCTTGCCCCCCCCACCCCCGTTCTGTATACATGTCCCATAGGTATAGGCCAACATGGAAGGACTGTGACTGAGCATGTATGCAGAGGAGTACAAACAGCCCACCGTATCCGACCCCCAGCTGACACAAGCAACCCACAAAAGAGCCACCTTAAAACAAACAACTGTAGCCATAGCCAAGTCAGCAAGCTAATCACAGAAATGTGTATAGACAACCACTGTGGATATACAGTAAGTGCCCACATATTACCACACAGGTGTTAACCCATGAGGCACCTAACATGTAATGTGAGACCTGGGTACAGAAGGTGATAAATAACCTGCACTGGACAAACATGTGTCTGTAGTGTTCGCAGAAACATGTACCATATACCCACCCAAACATGAAGGCTGGCAGATGTAGATAAGGGGAACTCACTCTGGCTCTGCAGCCATCCTCCATCAGCATCACAACTGACTACAATAGCCCTGGTGGGATATACCGCAGCAGACACCTCCAACAACTGTAAAGTCCACAACAGTACCCCACCAGGGGTAGCAAAGAGCCTGAACAGATGCCATGTGTTGCCTGGGTAAACAAACTGCAGCTCCACACGCTGCCATCCTTCCCGGCTACAGGAAAGCTGTGCCTGATGTATGATGCCATGTCCAACCTGGAATGAATGAACATGTTGCACCTTGTACAATCTGAATGGCAGTGAGCTATGCACATGAGAGACCTGAACCCCAGCACTGACATACATAGGACAAGCTGTACAGAATGATCCATAACACAGAAGGCACCCCCACACTGCAGTAAACTCCTGGTACAGGTCAGCCAGAGTGCCACATATCGACACCCCTCAAGAGGCATCCTGATGAGTGTATGGGAGATGGTAGGCTACCCTGGGTATCACAGTTATGTCAGAGGTAGACAGAGGCACAGTATACCAACCATGACATATGTAATGGCAAATTCCAGTTACAATGTGTGTCGAAGGACAAACACACCCTGTGACTACCATCAGCAATGGCCTACAGAACATCGCTAGTGTTTGCCAATGTCCACCCATGTTGTGGAATACACTAGCAATCTTGGACGAGCCTGGTGTAGGTAGTCCATATCCGAACATATTGCAACATGGTCATATGTGCACAACTGGCCCCTACACAGTCTGTCGTGCTCACTATGAAGATGTCAAGCAGTGATAGGACTAAAGCCCAGGATACTGTCCACTACAGTGAAATACCGAACCAGTACACTATACGGTACTACAGTGTTAGGTCATTATGAAAGTATGTTGAGAACTGTCTGCAAAGTATCCCATGCAATTCCTGCAGGCACAGTATAATCCCTGTTGTGGCAGACATGAAGCAGTTGGCCAGTTAGTACACAACATGACACCCAGCACACAATCATAAACGTGTGATAATGACGAAGGTCACACACACCCAAATATGTGTTGGACTTCAGAGTACAACATATGGAAAGCTCACACTGGGCATGCTCACACACTTTGATAAATGAGGCATATGTCAGACAACATGCCATGGAAATGCTGAACTGGGCATGCTCACACACTTAGGCCATATCTCCGTGTAGCAGTTGGCCACACATATCTGGTATTTGTACGTGTCAGTCTAGGAACCAACCACAACACAGCAATCAGCCCATTGCACACAGTAAGAGACCACAGAGACATAAGTGATATAGTGGATCACCGTCATATGCAAACATCTGCCACAGATACACAAGTTGGTCATAGGAACAGGGAATGCTATGGCAATAAAGACCTGCAAACAGTAGAACAGCACAACAAATATTGTGCATCCGACAATTGAACATATGGGTGTAGAGGTCAATACTAGGCTTCTTGCCCCAGGGAATGGCAGCTCAGCCAGAGTGTGCTTGGCATCTGCATCCCCAGGATAGTAGGCTACCGTGCCACTGTGAAGTAGGTCACAGAAGGCGATATGTGAGGCTAGTGAGCTGTGCCTCTGTCAAGCAGGGGCACCGTGGAGGTCTCAGGGATTGAATGTGCTAAGCCACAGCCATGTTGTCGGTGTGTGCTGTGAGAGGGTTGCTGAGGATCTCTGACAGTAGGTGTCCGCCAATAACAGACTGAGGGGAGCCCTATCTGCATTCTCTGGACGATTCCACTATCAACACTGTGTTGTAATGATTATGTGTGAATGAAGTGCCATGCTGGAACCGTCCACAGATGTCCTCCCTCTGTGGGCTACAGCTCTGCAATGTAGTAGGTCGCTCTGTCTGTTGAACGGTGCATATATGGCCATTGTACAGCTGACAGGTGTCTTGTTGTGGAGCAGTCATGGGTATATGTGGGATAGCATGACCAATGCAAACTGTACACATGCTCATAGGATGCAAGTGTCAAGGATTATGCTGAGTGGCCAGTATAGTCCTCCAGCATGGGTCCTCTGAAGTCACCCACCCCAGTCTACACAAGTGTAGAGTCTGCCTGTGCTAAACACAGTTTGTGTGCAGTGACAACCTTGCCTGGGGGTGGAGATGAGATATGGATGTCCAGGGAAAGGTGGACATGGGCAGGTATCAACAATGGTGGTCTACCTCTGGTGTGGAACAGTGAGTACCCACGTTGCGGATGGACAGGTGCAATATGTATTCACCCATGTGGCTGTGGTGTGTGGTTCTGCCATAGCACATGGACCCACAAATTGTAGTGGCAGTAGGGTAAAGTGGTAGAGGCCTGAGTAGTTCTCATGCACAATATGCCTGTACCTGATGTTAACAACTGGAATGGTGTATGTGAATACCTGCATATCCTGGCACTGTTCCCAGGGAAGCTAAGTGTGTGTCCTGGATGTGGGTGTGGTGTTCTGGACTGGTTGTGTTGTGTGTTACAGGTCCTGTGGTCCCAAAGCATGGTATAGAACATAACCTGCCAGTGCGATGTGCATATCTGACCCTGACGTAGGTGGCTGCAAATGCATATATATGCTATCCCCACCTGACAGGTAGTACTACATCTACAAACCTCTGTGGAAATGAAGATGTCAGCACCCTAGAAATACTACAGGTGCAAAGCAGATGCCTAGTAATTCGGATAGTGTGCTCTGCTAATGCGTCGCTCTCAAGTGTCATAATATAGTTAGGTAGGGGTTTGAATCCTGCAAATGCTCAGTGTGTGTGTGTGGGTGAGTGGGGTTTGTGTGTGTGAGAGGGAAATGTTCCTTTTGGCAACTGGGAGAACACACTACAGGATGCACACTCCCCTTTCTAAACACAGATGATGTCAGCACCCTATAAGTACAGCAGGAGAAAAGAAGCCTCCCAGTAATGCTAATAGCGCGCTCCGCTAATGCATCTGTCTCAAGTGTCATAACATAGTTAGGTAGTGGTTTGAATCCTGCAAGTGTGTGTGTTTGGATAAGGGGGGTTATTGTGTGTGTGCAGATATGTATGAGGGAAATGTTCCTTTTGGCAACTGGGAGAACACACTACAGGATGCACACTCCCCTTTCTAAACACAGATGATGTCAGCACCCTATAAGTACAGCAGGAGAAGGGAAGCCCCCCAGTAATGCGAATAGCGCGCTCCGCTAATGCATCGGTCTCAAGTGTCATAACATAGTTAGATAGTGGTTTGAATCCTGCAAATGGCAAGTGTGTGTGTTTGGATGAGGGGTTTATTGTGTGTGTGCAGATATGTATGAGGGAAATGCTCCTTTTGGCAACTGGGAGAACACACTACAGGATGCACACTCCCCTTTCTAAACACAGATGATGTCAGCACCCTATAAGTACAGCAGGAGAAGAGAAGCCTCCCAGTAATGCGAATAGCGTGCTCCGCTAATGCATCGGTCTCAAGTGTCATAACATAGTTAAGTAGTGGTTTGAATCCTGCAAATGGCAAGTGTGTGTGTTTGGATGAGGGGGGTTATTGTGTGTGTGCAGATATGTATGAGGGAAATGTTCCTTTTGGCAACTGGGAGAACACACTACAGGATGCACACTCCCCTTTCTAAACACAGATGATGTCAGCACCCTATAAGTACAGCAGGAGAAGGGAAGCCTCCCAATAATGCGAATAGTGCGCTCCGCTAATGCATCCGTCTCAAGTGTCATAACATAGTTAGGTAGTGGTTTGAATCCTGCAAATGGCAAGTGTGTGTGTTTAGATGAGGGGGGGTATTGTGTGTGTGCAGATATGTATGAGGGAAATGTTCCTTTTGGCAACTGGGAGAACACACTACAGGATGCACACTCCCCTTTCTAAACACAGATGATGTCAGCACCCTATAAGTACAGCAGGAGAAGGGAAGCCTCCCAGTAATGCAAATAGCGCGCTCCGCTAATGCATCCGTCTCAAGTGTCATAACATAGTTAGGTAGTGGTTTGAATCCTGCAAGTGTGTGTGTTTGGATGAGGGGAGTTATTGTGTGTGTGCAGATATGTATGAGGGAAATGTTCCTTTTGGCAACTGGGAGAACACACTACAGGATGCACACTCCCCTTTCTAAACACAGATGATGTCAGCACCCTATAAGTGCAGCAGGAGAAAGGAAGCCTCCCAGTAATGCGAATAGCGCACTCTGCTAATGCATCCGTCTCAAGTGTCATAACATAGTTAGGTAGTGGTTTGAATCCTGCAAATGGCAAGTGTGCATGTGTGTGGGGGTAGTAGGGTGTGTGTAAATGCAAGTGTGAGGGAACAGATCCTTTCGGGAAATATTACAATACACCAGATGCTGCATACTCCCCCAGTAAACACAGGGGATATCAGCACAGCCAAACAGGGCTAGTTGGCTAGTAATGCCAATAGTGTGCTCTGCTACTGTGTCTATTACCATTGTCAGAGTACAGATAGGTATGTTTTGGTAACCCACAACTGTCACGTGTGGTCGTGTCACACAGTATGACCTTGTGTGGGTGTTTGTACATAACAATGCATGCCATTGCCTAAACCAGCAATGGCATTGCACACATGATGTATGTGTGTGACACATACACATAAATACCTGTGACCTGCAGTAGTTACCATGTCTGACACATGCTTTGTGTGGATAAATGGTATTAGCAATGTATACCAATATGACTGTGTCTTACTGTGCAGGGTCTGCATGTGGTATGTCCCTATACAGTGTGGGTGTCTATGGTGAAAGACCTACAGCAGGGGATACACATCTGGTCTGGGCCATATAGTGTACATGTAGTCGATGTACAGGTGCTGCATGTTCCCACCTGTTGTAGTAGTGGTAACATGTCATTCCACTGCAATTCGGTGACCACATGCTGTGAACTCTTCAACTAGAGTGTTGTAGCTACAGTAATGCTCACACACAATGTTTGGCTGGATGCAGTACGGCCTTATAAACACAGTTCATGAGACTGTCATATTGCTGGTGTTGTTATGGAGGATAGGTGGTCTTCCTGTGTATGTGAGGGTTGTCTGTGCCAGGCTATGAACCAGATGGCAGTCCGACACACTGTCAGCTGCACATGAGTAGGCCCTGATGGTTTGTGCTGTGCCAACAACCTGGAGGTGTGTGTATCTGTGTTACCTTGGGATACCACCCCCCTATCCATGTCTGTTACATGTGTAGGGGACGACAGGCATGGTATGGGGCATAACCTGTCAGTGATGGGTAACACCTGTGAGCCATGAATCATGCATCTGGTACTGCACAGACATTGCAGTTCACCGTGCTGAGGGCAGTGTCTGGTGCATGCATCCTCCGGTGTACACTGCTGTTGTTGTGTAGCAGCACTGTTAGTGTCCTAACCTGTGTGATACTCATGGAGGTCGCTATGTAAACCATGTCCTGCAGCATAAGGCAGTATGTGTGTACCAAGGAGCCTTGCCATTATACATCGGGCCATGGGTGTCACGTGCAAGATGATCTGTGCACATCAATGTGGCTTCCCTAGCATGTAAGCACACGTTGACAGCCAGTGGATACCCTATGAATGACATTGGAGACTGAGCATAATGTAGACATACAACACCCTTCCCACATATAGTGGTAGAATACCTGGTGAGGGTATGTTGGCAACCAACATCAGGCTCATACTGGCCTGTGCCACATGCTGAGAGATCCATTCTATGTTCCCTATCATGTAGTCCAGGGAGGTATGTCCCAGGCAGCCACACTGGCATGGTCAATGAGTGAGTCATATCAGTCCATGCCTCTGTCTGACCTGTATGCATGTGTGCTGTGGTGGACCATAGTGCCCCTGAGTCTTATCACTGTGACCTTCACCAGATACAGCCTGTTGAGCGGGACCCCAGTGCAGCACACATGACAGGTACCTGACACGTCTGTAGCAGGTGTGTTGTGTAGCCCTACAGGCTGTAAGTGTGGCACAGGGGATGTGCATGCCATGTGTGGCATGTGCTCTGTTCCAACGGGACATATGCCAGTGTGCCAGCTGCGGAGGTGTGTGATGCCCAGGCAGGCTGCTAGTCTGAGTCCCCACGTATGCCCCAGTGTGTTCAGCATGCTGTCAGTGTGTGTCAATGTCTGACTGGTATTGTCATCACTGTAATATATTGTATTGATTTATTTATTTATCTTACATTTGTTGATTGGGATAGCCCAACTGGATGCATGTCCATTTCCAGGGGAGGCCCGTGGAGACAAGCTACGAGGGTAGCAGATACAGCATTACATAATACTAGCATTACATAGTACAAACAGATTATTTACAGAGATTACATAAGTAAGCAAGTCAAACATGTTCCACAGGTTAATGTTAGACCTGAGCACAAGCCAGGATTAAATTAAAATTACACAGTAAAGTGGTTCACAGACGTTACACATTCGAGTTAGCCAGGCTTGATACATTGACATAGCCAGTTACGTGACAAATGTTGTTTGAGTCTACTGTTAAATAACCTAAGGTGGACAGTAGGGTAATATCAGCTGGAAGTGAGTTGCAGGATCTACTTACAGGGTTTGCAAAGAGAGAATCACCAGCTGTGTTATTAAACTTGCTAGTCTGAAGTAGTACTTTGTTAGAGGATCGAAGCGGTCTAGGATTCTTATAGGGGGTGATAATAATTGAAGTGCAGGAGTATTGTCTGGATTATAGAGGATTTAATAGGCCATAATCGGTTGGTTATACTGTATTAGGCTGGGTATTGCAAGCCAACCAAGCTGATTTAGATTGATGCAATGATGTGTCCTAAAAGGCGGGCCAGTGGCAAACCTGGCAATGTGGTTGTAGCAAATCAAGTGCTTGTTAAGGACAGTCTTGTTCATATTTGAGAGTAGAGGGGATGCATACAGAAGGATTGAAACAAGGTGTGAGCGAGCTATGGCACCTTTAGCTGGAGGGGCTAGGAAGGCTCTAATTCTGTAAAGTGACCCTAGCTTTCTATTGATGGCTTTGCTAATCTGGTTAACATGTATGTCACATATGAGGTTATTGTCTATGATGACACCTAATAGTTTTGGAGATGGGTCAGGGGAGATTATTGTGCCATCAGTTGATGTTATGGTAACGGTGAAAGTGGTGGACCTACGTGTTTGTGGAATAACAGCAGTTTAGTTTGATTGGGATTTAGGATCAGACGATGTTCAGAAAGCCAGTTTGCTATTGTATTAAAGGTGGTCTGGGTAGCTGACCATAACTCTACTGGAGATGTGGCTGAGCAGATCAGAGTAGAGTATACAGCATATTGGATACAGCTGACTTTTGGGATGACAGTATAACGGTCGTTAATGACGATGGAGGACAGCAAGGGCCCTAGTATAGAGCCTTGTGGTACTCTGAGGGTGTTAGGTAGAAGGTTAGAGGGTTTGTTCTGCCAGTGGCCGGCCTGCTGTTGACCATGCAGGTAGGATTGACACCATTGGAAGGCTCCAGTATCTAGACAGTCTGTGCAGGGTGTGGAGTACAAGTTGGTGATCAACCATATCGTATGCCTTTGAATTATCCAGAAGGAGGGCTGTGGATATATAATTAATGTTGCAAGTATGGCTTATGGTGTTAGTAAAGGCTAGGAGGCCTGACGTAGTGCTGTGATGAGGACGTAAGCCATGCTGAGTGTCTGCCATAATGCGAGTTTGGATTAGGTGGTGCATGACTTGTAATCTCTGCAAGTGGAGAGAGTATAGCTATTGGCCTATAATTGGAGACTTCAGTAGAGCTGCCTCCTGTGAGAAGTGGGATTACATATGACATTTTCCAGATGGTGGGAAAAGTTAGATTCTAACATGGTTCCTTTGATTACCTTTGAGACGGGGTAAGCAATAGCATCATCTGGTTTTGATAGGTACTCGGCAGGGAGTTGATCAGCAGAAAGTGTAGTGGGTTTCACTGTTACAATCAAGGTATGGAGAAGTGAAGTGGCGACTGGTTGGCAGCTGGACGCAAGTAGTTTTCTAGGGGTGCTGCTTTCAGGACCAGGGGAGCTAGGAGGTAGATGGCTAGCTAGGGCCTGCAATGTCTCAGTAAAGGACTGGTCAAAGCTATCAGGAACATCTTCAGGGGTATTATCAATAGTAGCAGCAGGGATTGGGGTTGGCGTTTGTCCTGAACGTAGTATATATGACATGCCACCTGACAGGGTATGGCATTACTGGGTTCAGAGAGACCAGTCCCCAGATTGGCTGTGTGGTGGCATCCCACACATGTGTTGTACATTCCTGGCCAAGGGTGATGGCTGACTGCATACATGTGGCAGCTGTGACAATGACACATGACTCACATAAACCACGACTGGACCATAGAGGCGATTCACAGGTTACCTTTGCACATGCCACCCTAGTAGTGTGATTGCCATGGTGCGTACCAACACATAGGGCCAATGGGGAACAACATACTGAAGGTGTGTATGTGTGGGTGGACTGCCACTGTTACTTAGCACTGACATATATGACTGCACACGTGGGTAAATGCCAGGTAAGACGTGTGCAATGTGTCACAGGCAACGTACATGCGTACAGGACAGACAGTGACGTTCTGTCATGTATAAAGTTGACATACATATGGTACGCTATGCAGATGTCACTAGCAGTCTACAGAAGCACTGTAACTCTGCACTGCAGGTGTAAGCAGTGTTCCAGGGGACCCCAAGCGAACATGCATGCAAACAAAGCTACAGTACACAGGGCTGGAAGTACTGCATTATACAACAAAGAAGGGGTAACAATAACAGTAAGTAATGATGCAGATATGTAGGCACTATCAACATGTACCCAGGAATACGCAGCACAGATGCCCATGGTAGAACCGATATTATGTCATACTTATTTGTGATCTGGACTACATTGGTACTGCACACATATCTAGATGCGCGAACATCCACATGGCATAGTCATTGTGGGCATCTTGACACCATTACTGTACTTGTCCACCATTGCATATCACTACTTGCGTTAGCTTTCCCCCTGTGCTACCCATGTATGCGGCTATCTGTTGACAACCTTACCACCTGCATGCAATTATGTGCAGCTGTTATACTTTGGTATGTACTATGGGTGCAGATAACAATTCAGGACATTCATACAGTTACTACAGCAGACATGCTGGGGTACACACACAGTCATAGCAGCACACTGTACTGTTACCAACATGATACTACTAATACACGTCTATGTAGTCACCCTGTGCATCAGCAACGTGTTTACCTGTTCCCGCAATGATGTTGGAGATTGCAGGAGGTGGCACAGTGTCATCATATGCACAGGGTGTGGATTAGGTATGCCTGAGTCAGCCACTGATACCACCAATTGACATGTGTGTGTATGTGTGTTGGTGAGGGGCAGCAGTACAGGGTGGGGCAGTGTTGGTGCAGTGTGTGCGTGTATGTGGTTGCCCTAAGTGTTAACATTTCGCATGTGTGTATGCACGCACACAGTTCCACCTCATGGCTGCCATATACAGGGGTTTGTGGACAGCCACAGACTGCACCTGGCAGGCCATACAGATCAGTGTCTGTGTGCATGGACACGGTACCTGTGCCTGGCAGGGGTGCTACGGACCGTATCCAGTACAAAGCGGACTGGGTACTGTCATCAGAAGCGGGGGTGTGTTGACTGGACACATGTCCCTGTTGGGACTGTCCAGAGCCACGTGCATGTGGTCTCCTGGGGCGTTCCGATAACAGCACAGACCCAGCATTGCTGGGGCTGCTGCTGGCACTATGGGGGCATGCGCGAGCCTGTTGTCGTCCGCGCTGACTGCCAGCTGCTGCCGCTGCCGGCATACGGCCACGTTGACACCGCAAATGCCCCCCATTGCCCTGGCTCATGGACATCTGGTTGTGGAACTGCTGTAATATGTCCCCACAACGTCTGTCTATGACATCGGTGAAGTTACGGATAGCATCCGCAATGTCACGCATACTGTCTGTCATGGCTGTGCGACATGCTCTGAGCTCCCTCAGACCCTGTCTGGTGTACCTTTCCATACGTGACTGAGCCTGCATGACAGTCCGAAACATAGCTGAGGTTGACAGACCTCTTTGGGCACGTCGGCCAGAGGCAGTATGCCCACGGATGCTCCCACGAGAACCCATGGGCAACTGTCTGTGTGGTACCATCGGAGGACCCTGCCCATGGCTGCTGTGTGGGGACGCATGTGCCACAGGTACCACATTACCCTGGTCTATGCCCGCTGTATCCTGTCCATCACCTAGGGACAATGGTGACAAAGGATGTACAGGCAGGATGACTGTGCGCAATGATGGGGTTGACAGCTGTGTACTGTCAATTGGGTGACCAATGGCAGACGCTGACACACCTTCCTGTACCATTACACATATATCATCATTACCAGTAGCCGTGGCACAGGATTCAGGTTCCCTGCTGCAGGTCACCAGAGCAGCCCCAGAACCTGTGGGATGAAGACAGGAAACACAGTTTACAGTCTCCAGACATTGTTACCAGTGATGCACTTATGCACACATGCACACATGCACACATGCACACAGGCCCACATGCACACATGCACAGAGGCACACATGCACACATGCGGACACATGCACACGTGGACACATGCACACGTGGACACATGCACATGTGTTCACATGCACACATGCACACATGCACACATGGTCACGTGTACACATGCACACATGCACACGTGGACACAGGCACACTTGCACACATGCACACATGCACACGTGGACACAGGCACACATGCACACATGCACACATGCACACGTGGACACAGGCACACATGCACAGATGCACACGTGGACACAGGCACACCTGCACACATGCACACATGGGCACAGGCACACCTGCACACATGCACACAGAGCACTACTGAGTTACACTACTGTTACTAGCATTATCAGGACTATTATAGGTTATGTTAAACACACTCACCAGCATGGATGGCCTGTCTCGCTGTAACCCTGGAGGGACCTGCAGAAATGATGAGATTAATGTCAGTGGGCACATCTGTGCCATTGATATTGCATATGATACAGTGTACAGAACAGTCAGGTGTACATATGGCATATTACCTGCACGCTCCATGTCGTGCTGCTGTGTGGAACCAGCCTCCATCATAATGCAGGTGTACTGCTGTTGGTGTTCTGGGGCTGGAGCCACAACACTTAGGAGTAGCCCCTCCAGTCTGGTGAGGGGGGGATGTGTGGCCACCCCACCTCCTGTGGCGACCTGTTATCTGTGGATATCTGATGCATGCTGCCTGACACTTCGGATTAAATCACTGCAGTGATGTCGTACCTGCTCATATGTCCTGTTATGCGTGCCAATATCATTTACCCTATGGACAAGGTCTTACCACAGTGCGGCCCTCTCCTGCTGATGCGGGAAAACAGGATGTCATACTCCCGCACCAGGCTCTGGTGGATCTCCTCATCTTCCGCCACAGAGTAGGCGGGGTTACACTGTCACGCCATCTCCCTGGAAGAGAACACAGACAGGATATCAGCAGACCATGTCAGCAATATATGGCACACATACTATGCATGATACTCATGTGTAGTGATATACTACTCCTCCCATATGTTGCATGTGTGTGTGTTGTAGTGGATACACAGGTACATGGCCAGATATCAGTGCTCAGCCAACACCTGTGCAACAATACCTGCCACATTCCACACAACGTAGTAGCATGCCCCATCGGTCAGCACACACTGACAGGTGCAATGCACAACCTCACTCTGGGGGTTCATCCCAAGGTACTGTATGTGGGACACCGTCCACTACTGTGATGTGGACAGACGTTACTCGGCCTGGATATACATATCCCACCACCACCACCAGCACAGTAGACTACTTTGATATGTATGTGATTAGACAGTTATTCACTTGCTGGGACTGAGATGGTATCCATGCAGCACACTGGGCCAGTGGAAGCCACAAGCCACACTGCTGACCCCTTTACAAATGTTTACCATGGACATGCCGCGGATTGCATGACACTTGCACACACATGTCTAACCCAGACCCTATGCACAGAGGTTAGGCATCCTGTCCGGTGGACCCCAGACAGATGCAGATTGTATAACAATAGCAGGTAGCTACTGCAGGACAGAGCACATTCACATTAAGGGTAGGCATCTGTGGTCAGCACTGGTACTACGCTACAGTCCGTCATAACAACAGCCATGGCCTATTCTGGGAGGGAAATGGACACAAACACTATGGATGACCACAAGGCCTTCTTCAGTTATGTTACACATATGGACCACATGCCTCAGATATGCTCTGTGTTAATCCACACCTACTTAACATTCACCAAACACACGCATATTGGCAACAATCCTGCAGACATGTTCGGTGCACATATCCCCCCTCCTTCTCCCCCACCTTTGAAATATGTATCCCAGCTGGATGTAACCTCCCTATCATCGCACATGTCCAGGTGAGGGCCGCCCTCAGCAGAGGAGAACACACAGCATCACTGTGACCTCGTGGTCCCCCTGGATGTGTGCTACTGGCACTCTGAGAGGACATACCACCGCATGTAACACTGATAGTTTATCTTGGCCATGCTACAGGATATGTACCTGGACAGTGGCATACAGCAACAGTGGTCTCACACCACTAAGGGGGCACCTCGACTGACCCTGGCAATTACCACATCATATGCATAACGGGCCTGGTCTGCTAAGCTATGGAATTCTGCAGTATGGGATGCATATGCAGTGACATCAGGTACCTGCAGACACTTGTTCCCAGCCAGTGTGCCTTTGGGATGGGCTGATCCTGACTTTTGGGCCTGGCTGACATTTCAAAGCAGTCACTACAGCCATTGCTGGGCAACGCACACACATGCTGCCAGGATCCTGGCCTATGACTGCTTGACATGTGATGTATGGTCATCCCCTTTTGGTGGAACTACGTACACACAACATATCACATGGACATACCTATGGATACAGACCTATGACACATTTGGAGGGTTCACAGTATGCACACTATTAACCTGCTACTTTGCATTACCTCTGTTTGTCGCAGCTGGTTGCGTTACCACAGCTTCTGCTTGCTGCTGCTACTGTCAGTGCTGACAGCTTCAGGTTACAGAGTCACAGTGTCTGTTTTTTTTTTTTTGCTCTCTCTCTCTCTCTCTCTCACACACTTCTCGCTCTCCCTCTGTCTGCTTACAGACAATGCAATGAATGTATTGCATGTGGGGAGTGTTAGCACTGGATGCTTTTGTAGGTATCTGCATAGGTCCATGTGATGGCCTCTGGACCAATTGTAAGCCAGCATTTGCTAATTGCATACAGCCAGTTGTGTACTGATTGCAGTTCTCACTGTGATTTCAGGTCAGTGCTATAAAAGGGTATGTGGGATAGGCGTTGCCCTTTCAGATTGTGAGGGCGGGGACCATGCTGGTATGCTGCGGACAGTGTTCTGTGACTGTTAAGGTTAGTATCTCTCTCATGCTTCAGGCTGTGTTGTATATTCACAATTCTCCATTCCTCTCTCGTGTTCCCTGTAGTAAGTGTGTATGCACATTGACTCCTACAACTATATATAGATATATTTATATATATATATATATGTACATATGCATACATATATCTATGTACTTTAACTGACCTTATTATCTACAGGCTGCCAACTAGCATGGCTGTTTCTGTTCACACACTACTATTATGGAAATCCAGTAGTTTTGACATTTATTTTAAATGACATGCTTTGTGTACTACACATCCTATATTCCCTTTACATTCATCCCTACTTTTACATGTTATATTTATTTTAGCACAATTTTTTGTATAAGAGTCATGGCTTAGTGATAGGTCGTACAGACTAGTGTTTCCAAGGTCCTGGGTTCGGGAGTGACAGTGGGAGTTTATTTTTCTTTTGAACTGAGTACAGAACCTGTCAATCACAGTGACTAAGGCACTTTTAAGCAGTTGTAACTGGGCTAGCACTGGTTTGTGCGGAGCTCACGCATGCGCACTGGCGGTTAGCTCCGTGCACACCCGCTTACAACCGCTTAACGGTGCTTACTCTGGCGCACACCCGCGCTATTTTCTTTGAAAGAAAAGAAAATGGGGAGACAGGAAAGTGGTGAAAATGGGGTCACAAAGAGGGTAAGACAGTAGGGAAACAAGCTTGGGATGTGCAGGAGGGATGTAGGTAAGGCCCATAGCTGCCCATTTCTTCATCAGCAACAGCTGTGCATATGTATGTAATTTGGTGTGACATTTGAAACCTTCCACCCCTGAGAGAGGTGTCAGGACAACAATAATACTTGTTGTACAGCCAATTGTAATTGATAGGTTCCATGTCCAGTGGACATGTGTGCGGAATGGGCAGCTATGTATGGGGCGTAATTTTTTTGTGGGTACAGAGTGCCCTTTTTTTTTTTTTTTTTTTTTTTTTCAGGTAAGAGTGGTATGTCAGGTGAAGGAAGTCGGTACAGCTGGGGAGGTAGGTTGGGTAGGTAAACAGACAAGACAAACAAGATGCATACAGGGGTGGTGTATGACACGTGTGGGGGGGTTACACAATTGACGGGGACGGAGGTTTGGATATCCAGAGCCCATGAGCCCACAGATGGCAACAGTGGAACTGATATCCCCACCCATAGGCAGTTGCCACTGTTCCTTCACTGCCCAGTATGGGGCTGTGCTGGGGGCTGTGTAGGCAGGGCAACAGGCATGCCCGTTAGTTGCGCCACCCATGCCTCGAGCTGGCGTAGGGGCTCAAGGACAGAGTCCCGAATCTCCCTATGCACCACAGTCCGGACGCTACGGAGGGTGAGTGGTGGTTCTCCTCTGGCCACACTTGCAGAGGGGGGGTGAGCCCCATCCCCTGCAGCGCTTCCACCCGCAGGTGGCACAGGGCCACCGGAGGAGGGTCCAGACTCGGCACTAGTGCCAGGTGTACTCGCCAGCTGAGGTGGGAGAGGTGGGTCCGCTGGAACCCGCCTTCCCTGTCATCCTATGTTTTGCATTATGTCATGACAGTTTGGGTTAGTGACATATAATACCATTCACAATTAGTTGTAACAGCATGCATTAGTATTCCCATTAACCAAACACCCAGATATTCACACCATTGAACAGCGTGCATAACACATGCATAATTTGAACAGAAATACACAGTCCAACTACATGCAGGGTTAATTGATGGCAATGGGCCATCAGGTGTGGATGTATGAACAGGGCAGATGCATCAACGGACATGCAAATATATATGACCCACCAGGACAAACGTCCAGGGGTGTTAATTGTGATTGCACATACCATTTTCACGTGGAATGGGTTATATGTGGTTATAGGGTGGGGTAAAGAAAGTAATATTAACACCTTCGAATAACAATACATATGCTGTACATTTCTAATAGCTACAGTTATATACACACTACTGTTCTAACTACAGTTTCCTATATGATAACTATTTCACCTTGCTGATAGGACTGTTACTGCAACATCAATATACATTTTAGTGTTCTTCATACACATTCATATCTAGCTTTGTTCAGCTACATCATCTTGCTACTTTTGCTTTATATAGCTGTAGACAAGTGTGACTGTTTGGTATATCAGACAATCATCCTATCTGCGTATTTCAGACTGAGAGCAACATATCCGGATTTTGGGATACACATTCCACATGCAGCAACACTTTGAACATATTTCGCTGTTTGGTTTTGAATCTCACATGCATTTCATTCTGTCTTGACTGCAGTATACTTTATTCAGGGGTTATTAATACTGTATTGCTGGATTCATGACACTTTCTCACACTCTCTCACTTGCTTTCATTTTACTATTCAGGATGGTACTTCTAGGCTTTATTGACATGTTTTAACAGTAGTTATTACAATCCTTTCCAGCAGTCTCACTTCTGTCATGTTTCAGTATTTCCACAGGGATATATTTCACACATGTGATTTCATCATCTTCTGCAGCTATACTTTTCAGCCTGCTGCAGGTTGTGTACTATTTTCTTACAGGCAGGGCATTTTTATTTCAGAATATATGTCGGACAGTTTCATGTTTAGGTTACACTTACAGGCTGAAAACTCTAGTAATCAAGCAATACATACATACACTTTCACACTGTTACTTGCAGATTTTATTCCTTACTGACTACACTGCACTCTTTTGCTGACTGTCATACTTTTATATTTCTTTACAGTTACTGGTAGTGGATTACTGACCTGCGTGGTGGCGCAACCGCGCCAGCCTATCGCCATAGGCTCTGCGGTTAGCAGAACGGACACCTGCAGCTGTAATATAAATGAAGTAATATTGGAATACACATCTCCATAATATCAGCTAGTTTATTTTTTACATACATAATTAAATGTTACTTACTCAGTAGTGGGGCGTTGGGTGTTTGCCGGGCCTCCTGGATCCAAAGGTTCAGTTGGTCCTGCTTGCATCTCTTCAGGTCCGCATGGTGGTGATGGACCTGCTCACCAGTCCTTGGAATCCCTGTGGCACTGGTGAGATCATGAGCCAACCGGTCCCACGCCTCAGCCCTGTATGCTCCCCAGAGGACCTGGCCCTGCATGAGTTGGGCCTCATGATTGTGGACTAGGAGCCAGGCCATGTACCTGGACTCCTCAACACCAAACCTCTGTGCTCGAAAGCGACTACCCTCTCCTACTCCTGACATTCTGCCTGCAGGTCTGTTCTACAATCGTTTATGCTGTGTATTCCCGCCTATGGGGCTTATATAGTCCGTTTTTCCCGCACATATCTGTGATTGACCATTTTGGAATTGTATCAACTTCAATAAACCTGCATTGTCATTCTCTAGTTTGTATTCATTCCTATATATTAGCTATTATTGCATTTCTAGGTACTACTGTCATGGCTTAGTGATTCTGTACCTTGACCATGGTGTATAGTATCCTGGGTTCGAACCTGGCCACTGCTTTTTATTTTTCATGACTGTCTAGACATGCTGAGGGGTGTGTCTGTGTAAAGGCAGTTTTGATACGGCTTGCTCAACGTTGCCCGTCGGTTAGCTTGTTTGCACGGTGCGCAGCTCCGCGCAAACGGGGTACGCTGGTTTAAGCCTCATTTGGCTATCGGCACGCATATGACGCTCAACTCAGTTAGGGGCACATAGATATAGCGTGTTAAACCACTGCTCAGCTACGGGCACTCATTTTGCACCAGTTAAACCACTGCTCATCTACGGGCAGATGCACTCACCTTGTTAAATTGTAGCTCATCTATGGGCACATCTGGCATTTTTTATTCTTTTGTTACCTCACATTTCTTCAATATAAATGGGCTATTTCATTACATTTTACATAAGTTGTGGTTTTATGTCTACATATTTGTCAGGGACTTGTTTCCTGCTTATTTTACAAAAAAAAAAATTGGTGTTGTGGGAGCTCGAACCATGAATGCCTGCTCTGCAGCCAGCATCTCTATCGCTATGCTACTGCTTCCTGGTTTATTTTGCATATTTAGTTCTTATATGCTTTCCCACTGACTGCTAACTGTAGCTGCGCTACGGGCACTCCCGCGCAAACGAGCGCACTCACGGTTAAACATCTTTACAATTTAAAAAAAAATTATAACATGTTCATTTATATTTATTTTATGTTTTTAGTCTGTGGGGGCATGTGTTGTGTTCTGTTTATTCACATTTCCATGGGCTCTGTCGTGGGTGTTTCCTTTGGGTACTTTTCCTCTTCTGGGGACATGTCCGCTTACAGGGCTCGGCCTACAGACACGCCCCTTACTGTCTTACACGGACCGTGTTGGCCTTCAGTGTGATTCAGCATGCTCTCATTAATTTGCAGAGCATGCTGATATCACTCCGTTTAACTGCAGCCTCCATGTATGAGTTATAACTCTTACACGGAGGCTTCGTGAATCCTGCCCATTGTCTTGATGCTTGTCTCTTTAAGCTGAAAAAAGTCCAATCCATATTTCTGATTGATCAAAAAGTTTTTTTTTTTCTAAGAAAAGTCCACTGCATCTTCTAGAGATTTAAACATTTTCTGATATTTTGGCAAAATTATCCTAATTCTGGCTGGAAAAATTAGTTGAGCTTTAATGTTTATTTACTTTAAGTCTTTTATAAATGGAATACATGCTTTCCTTTTGGTCATAACAGATGTGGTATAGTCATTGTTAAACCTGATAGTGTTGTTAATTACTTTTATCAGAGAATTAGCCCAAGCAGTCTTCAATAGCAGGTTCTTGTCTTGGTTGGAGAGAAATTTTACAATAATTGATCTGGGGACCAGAGTATTTTTCTTCAAAGAAGAAGTTGAAATAGATCTATGGGCTCTCTCAATACCAAAAGACACAGCTTCTGGTAGATTTAAAATTTCAGGCATTCAGTTAGTTAAACACAGCAACATATTGTCTCCTTCCTTTTCTGATATTCCATATATCTTAATATTATTTCTTCTAGATCTACTTTCTAGGTCTTCTAATTTTTCCATAAGCAAAGTATTTTGTTTTAACAGGAATTCTATGTGATTCTCATTCTCTGTCATTCTGCTATCCAGGTCATTTAATGTGCTTTCAATTGCTGAGATTTGAATAGATTGTTGTTTTATAATCTCTTTTAACATTTCTGTGTATTTTCTGGAATCTTCTTTTATATTGTCCATTTTGTTCTCAAGTTTATCAAATTTAATAAAAATCTTTTAACATTTCTGTTTGTTTTTTTGGAATCTTTTTTTATATTGCCAATTTTTATCTGAAGTTTATCATATTTAATGGAACGCTCCTGGATACTGCCTATTATAGACTCCAGTTCTTTTTTCCACTGAGTTGTCTTGATATTTCAGTTTTGAATGCCTCATTCTGTCACTACAGTCAATAAACTTCTAACAGGAAAAAAATCAAAGACAATTTCTTAAACATAATTTTTCTTTCAAATAGTTGTCCGATTTTGTTTAAAAGATGCAAAATGTGTAAGAAAATAAGTTTTTTGTTAAGTTCGTACAATAAAATCCTGTCAGAAAAAAATAAAGCAGGGCTAAGACATTGTACTGTTAGCAGTTTGTCATTTTGGCCCTGACATAATGACAACTCACAGCATGCAGCTGCTGCTAATTTTCTCTGTAAGTTTCTCATTCCTCTTAATTATTTTAAGCTCTTCTAATCAGTAACCAATATCTAACTTTACTTCTTTCAGTTAATATGCACAGTTAATGTGTATAGTTAGAGTTAATAACACTACAGCATAAGCTATTAACATGCACAATGTAAGCAAAATATCATCTCAGTACAAAACATTACTATATCTTTTGTCTTACCAATTTCTCATTTCTAAGAAAAGAAAAAATGGTGTTATTCTGAGTTGATTTCTCACATATATGTTTAAAAAAAGAAAATTATTTTCTTTTTTCACACACATCAGTGATTAATTTTGACTTAGATTTTCTTCATGACAACTCAAGATGGGAAGAATCCAGCATTCTGACAGAAATGGAACATTCTTTTGTTCTCAAGCTTTCTCTGTAAGTGCCAGTTGTTTCATATATGATCTGTGAAAGGAATGTGTTACACAGGAACAAAGAAAACAAATCCAACCAGCACTTTAATGCTTCTAGTTAGTATATCACTTTAATATTTCATTTAGATAACATGCAATGCACATACTAAGCAAAGCTGAACAAATAAAATAGAATTCTTAAATTATATAGTCTTAAAGTTACCAATTATATTGTTTTTAATTTAATGGTATTCCCTTACAGGAAGTATTTGTTTAATATTTAGAAATACACTTATAAGTTTAGTTAAATGAAAAATGTTAAGTATTTAATTATAAATATAGTAAAACAGTAAAACTAACCATTTATATTACTCAACATGATAAATGTTTTAGCTTAAACAATGAATATATACTTACATGTGTTTTGAAGCTTAAAGTCCAGCACAAACCTTTTACTTAAAGGGCAAATCTATTGTTTCAGAAAACAAATGTCCTGTAATTAGGGAATGGAAGTTGCTTGTTTTTATTTTATTTTATTTTTTTAGAAGCAATTTTCCAGGAATTCAGCTCACTCTGTCTCTTTGGGTACTCTGTGTCTCTGTCATAGGAGGTCTGAGTGCCTTCAGTGTTTGATATTCTGCAAGAAATAAAGATCTCTTTTTCCCCAAGCTGCTGAGGTCTTCCATTATATTCATAAGGCTTTACCTTGAATTCCCCCAACTCCAAACAGCAAATGAGCATCAGAGAGATGGCTTTGTCTATTACTTCTAGCTTTGCATCTCTTCAGGGATATATTTTTCCACTCCATTTCTTCAGTATTATTAAGGATTTTATTACTGTTAACAAAAGTGGATGCCTCCTCCAGTATGTTAAATATTTTGGTTTCTTCAAGAAGAAATTATTTGATCTTTGCAGGAAACACTGAAGTGGCTTTAATATTGTTCTTTTTAAGTTCCTTGATCAGTTGTAAACAGAATTTTCTTTTACTCATTACTTTACTACAGTAATCACTGTCAAATCTGATTGCATGTTCACCTATTTTAATAGTGGGCTGGACCATGCTGTTTTAATATTTGATCTTTTTCTAAGCTAGATATGAACTTAACTATAATTCAATGTGGTGATGAGTTTTCCTTCTTAGAAGGTGCTCTTTCAGTTACAAAGGATAAACTTTCAGGTAGATGTAATGTTTTATACAGCTAGGTAGTTAAGAAGTTAATTAAATTTTGTCCCTGATACTTTTTAGCAATACTATAAAGTATAATGCTATTTAGTCTCAGTCTATTTTCTAAATGATTGAGTTTTTGTATGAAACAGTTATTTTTTTAAATCAAACTGAGACTCACATC